>NC_058405.1:59726702-59774837 GCF_002201575.2 Neomonachus schauinslandi | reverse complement strand
GGAAAGGAAAGGAAAGGAAAGGAAAGGAAAGGAAAGGAAAGGAAAGGGAAAAAGGAAGGAAATAAGGGAAGAAACCCATGCCCATAAATGGAAATGGAATACTTTATGATAATGAATATAAATCAACTATATAAATCAACTATAGCTACACATAATTCAACATAAATGAATCTCAAAACTTAAAGCTTACAAGAAAAGAAATCTGTGGAATTTCACTTAATTAAATTTCAAAAATCACACCAAAACTAAATAACATATTGTTTAGAGATCTACAAGTATGGTAAAACTACAAAGAAAAGCAAAGGAACAATTTTCACACGTTTTCAGTTCAAGACAGAGGAAGGAAGGTGCGACTAGGAGGGGGACTGAAGAGTCTCAAAGGTTTGAGTAATGTTCAGTTTCTTAGTTTCTGTGATCAGTAAATATTCTAAATGGTCTTTTCTTTTAATTTTTTTATTATGTTATGTTAGTCACCATACTGAATGTTCTATTTTTGTGTCATTAACATTATTTTTCTTTAAACTGGACATGTAAGTTTATACTCTTTTGTACGTAAGATGTACTTTAAATTTTAAGAACTCTTCTTTTAAACAGAGGTTAAGTAACTTTTTCAATGTCATACTAAAAATGTACAGCCACAGACATACTCAAGTCCATCTGACCATAAAGTTCATGGTGTTTTTACCACCTCACATACACACCAGCTCCCCAAATACTGCATTCATATAAAAGTTGCATGTTCTTAGCCCAAGTGTCCACTAATGGATGACTGGATAAACAAAATATGGCATAAACACACAATGGAATATTATTCAGCCTTAAAAAGGAGGAAATTCTGTCACATGCTATAATGTAAGTCCTAAAAGGACAAATACTATATGATTCCATTTAGATGAGGTACTCAGAGTACTCAAGCCCATAAAGACAGAAAGTAGAATGGTGGTTTCCAGGGGTCAAAGGAAGGGGAAATAAGTGTTTTTAAATATCAATATTCTTTGATACTACAGAGTTTCAGTTTTGCACGATGAAAAAAGTTTTGAGATGGATGGTGGTGATGAGAGCACAACTGGGAATATACTTAATGTCACCAAACCATATACTTAAAAATGACTAAAATGGTACATTTTGTGTTATACTTATTTTACCACTATTTTTTAAAAGTTACATATCCCTATCTGAAAAACAAGCAAGGTGAGTGGAATTTAGTGGCAGGGCACGGAAAAAAGCTACTTTCTAGATTTCCAGGCACGGCCCACTAATTCACAGCCAATCTGCTCTCCTAGCTGCACATCATCCCCCAAGTTTCTGGGCCACGGCCACAGCCTCCTGGAAGTTGGTCTGTCAACCAAGGCCATTTCTGGTTTGCCCCTGACCTTATCCCCGTGGTGATGGAATGGAATGTAGGGGGGCTGCCAGATGGCAGATGAGTAAAAGGGCAAGATCTGAGGTTGAGAGAAACAAGAAATAAAGGGGTAGCAGGTGCTGCTGAAGCAGGGCTGATGCTCAGGGGTCTGTGGGCCTAATCACTTCAGCCCATCAGTTTCCAGCCCCATGGTGAGAGGCACAGAACAGAAAAGGATGAGGCATCAGAAGAGGAAATGAGAAACAGAAATCAGCTCCTGGAACGCCAGACCACGAAGCCAGAATTTGCCACAAAACTGAGCTTTAAGCCTGAACACATCTCGAAAAACATGATTTAACTCATGTATAATTTAGCAACTCATACTTGCCAGAAACACAGAATGACACACACACATACCTACACAGACACATCTCCAAACACGATGTTGAAAAAGACAATTTAATCATATGGATAATTTGCCTATACAATAGCAAGGAGCCAGGGTTTAGATGATTAACTTAATTCTCTGTGTCTTTCTGGCATCACGCTGACCCAGCTTCAGTATACTGCTGGTCCAAAAGAGGACCCACAGCAGGCTGACACTCTTTCCCTCATTGCATTAAACCTACCATACAGTTATCTTAAGAATGATCAAGGCATATGCACAGGATTAACGTTTAGAGATAAATGCCACTGAGACAGCAGTGTTCTTAAGCATTCGTGAAGCATCTCGTGTAAAAATGCTTACGGTTCAATTTTCAGTTAATCCTCCCAGCAGTCCTTGGAGGAAAGAAGCTGTCTGTGAGAAGAAACTGAGGCACAGAAAAGTGATGCGACAGGTCAGGATCATATGCAAAGGTTAATTGCAGAGCTACGATTAAACCACCCCATGCCCCAACTCAGGGCTGGCTTTTGTTGCTTGAGTCAAGGTGCCTCTCTGAGTACGTCACAGAAGGCTAGCATGGTTCCAGCTCCTCATTTTGCCCAGGTGGACTCAGACCCAGCTCATGTTTCAGAGGGGTCTTTGGAGGCCTCTCTTATTCATGGCTCACCTCTAGTCTAAAGTCCCCCCAAGTGACCAGCCCCCGTAAACCTCATTCAAAGGAGGACATTAATCTACTTTGATGTGTCTAGACTATGCCTGATGCCTATTTCTACTTCAGCACAGACCAAAACACCAGATTTCACCTCAGGGGAAAAAAAAAATCAGCCTTACCAGAGTCCCATGACACACTTTCAAGCCTTTTATCTAACTCCCATCTCACCTCATTCCTGCCCTCGACACACACACCATATACTTCAGAATCCAGGGCTGGTGCAGGATAGTGTACACCTAGACAGGCTGTATTCTCAGGTGACATGACAAGGGCTGTGTTGAACCAGAATTGGCACGTGTGTGTGTGTGTGTGTGTGTGTGTGTGTGTGAACAGTACTCATTAGTTCTGCTATTCCTTTCTTTTCATCACATTAGCCTCTGTGGGGTTGTTCTCATTTGGGGGAGTGCTTGGAAAAGGCCCCAAAGTCAAATCTTCTTCCCCATGTCATACCAGGATACATCTTCCTGCCTAGACTATCTCTTCACTGACTCTCTCTGTTTTGCAGAAAACTGAATCTCAACATGGTTGTGAAAAACTGCAGAGGACGCTAAGCTTCTCTAAAATGTTAGCCAGATCCATGTAAATCAACAGTTAATCATTTCTTCAAACTCATAACAAGGAATAATAGGCATTCTCAATATCCAGTTTGCAACTCCTCTCCTGGAAAGGTCTTTAAAAAGTTTTTTAACTGCTTTAAAGTATGAAATAGCAAGAAAAGAAGGAATGGAATCCCATGTGGCTCTCCAGGTGCTCTCTGCCAACAGCCCCACTGTTTATCTGGGATGCTGATTTCTCATGACTATGTTTTTCATCATGCTTCTCAGACAGCCCTGTGTATCCCTAGTTAATTGCTTACCATTGTGGCTACTCTCTGCTGTATAAGGCTGTGTGCACCAGAGCTGGACACCATCTCTGGGAAGCTGAGGACCACCTTCTTCCCATTACCACACATCAGCTACAGAGATGTAGCTCACAGATGAAACTATTTATCTGGGTGATTCTCCTGGCCAGGATGGCACTGGACACCTTCTTAATAATAACATCTGCCCAAAGCCTGCTTCACTAAAAGCATTTTTTCTTAATCAAGGACCACAAATCTCAGGTTTGCAAAAATACCATTTTGTTTTTCTATCTCAAACTGTAGTTCACCAATGGAATCTAATCCATTCTAGAGAAACCCAATACTTTGGGGTTTTCTCAATCATTGCTACTTTTGTTAAGTCAGTTCCCGATTTTCTCCTGCCCATCCTTCTCTCCTCCTCCCCTGGGCTGACCTGAGTCCCAGAGGGTTTATAGAATGTCTTAGTGTCGGCCCTGGCAATAGGTATGTTTTGGGTCTGGGACTGTCCTCTCTCCTCCCCAGGATATCTGAGGTGCCTAGCCCCCGCCTGATTTCCACATGTGGCCATTTTTTAGGCTAGCACTACTGAGGAGTTTGTATACTCACTTTGTCTTTGACTATGAAGCCACTACCACCTTCTGTGGCAAAGAGCCCTTGGTAGAACCCTCATTTCTGTACAGGTTCACTGGCTCTCCTATTTACTAGTGCTAATTAGTCTTACCCTTTTTTCCCTCAGCCAACTTCCACACCTTCCATGGGACATAGGAAAACTCAGCTGTGATGGGGGCAAGAGAGGACCAGATGGGCTGTCTTGGGCCTCTTCTCTGCCTGGCACCCAATGAAGCCATCTTAACTCCTAGCTTCCAGTCCTGGCAACATGGGGAAGCTGTAGGAAGCAGACTCCTTGCAGGGCTTGAGGAGAATGAGGTACACATCCTCTCTATTCTTGAACACAAACTTTTCTGTATGTTCTGTTATCATGTTCCTTTGCAGTCAACTTTGCCGAGTGAGAGGGAGGGGCAAGATACACAGTCCCTCTTCCGAGATCCCAATTCTCCAACTCTCCATCACAGAGGGCTTTGTCACTTCTCTGCTGAGGGAAGTTTGTTCTGCAGGTTTGCTTTCAAGTATTTCTTATACCTGGATAGTACCTGTCAGGGTGCTTGGTGTGAACAACTCCAGCCAACTTAAGCAGAAAAGGAATTTATTGAACCAATACTGGGCAGTTCACAGAATCTCTGGGAAAGCTAGAAAATCAGCTGAAAATCAAGAGGCTGGACAGCAGAAACTAAACACTGAATAGTTCGGGTCTTGCCATCAATGAGCCTGCCTTTGTTGCCCCTGTGGCTGTGAAGTGTCCCTACAGCACTGGGTCACCACCTTCACACACTGTCTTTGGCAGGAGCCATGCCCAGGTCACATGTCCGCCAGCTGGCTGCCAGGTCGGAGAAAGACGGAACATACAGCCCCCATGTTTTTCCACAGGGGCAGGCAGGAGCCCACCTTCCACCAAGGCTCATGTGACAGAGGGATCCCCCAAACAGGAAGGGCCTCAGAACTCTTGACAGATGAAAAGAGGTAAATATCCACTGCAAGGTCTTAAACTAAGGGTTAAGAACTTTATTTCTTTTATTTCTGGCTCAGTTTTCAGATTCCCTCTTATATAGCTGCTGAACAAAAGCGGGTCACAAGGTGAAAGGGAGTGTGAAGGAAAATAGCATATAAATTAACACTTCATGATATACTATCTCACAAATTGTGTCTCCCTAATTTCCTGAAATTCCATAGACTGAGACATTTTTATTCCCATTTTGTATGTGAGAATGTCTAGATTTAAAAGGGCTCCATGATCTTGGGCAATGTATTTATCTACTATATGCCTCAGTTTTCTCATCTATGAATTAGGATAAACCTACCTAATAGGGCTGTTATAATAAGGTTCTAGTTTATAGCTACAAGCAACCACAGAGTTCCAGCGATGACAGTGTAGTGGAAAGAGTACCACTTAACAGGACATCAGGCAGACTGGCCACTAATTCTCCATGAACCATGGACATATCACTTTACCTCTCTGGGCTTCCATTCTGACATCTGTAAAATAAGTATGTTGGACTAGATGATCGCCAAACTCCCTTCTAGCCCACAAATTCACTGTCCATGAGTTCATCTTACAAATCAGTTGCTAAGTCTGCCAGATTCCATGCGATGGGGCAGTGACCAATATGCTTATGTCCTAATTCCCAAATGAGGCCTAGTCTCTCCACTTAGCTCTAGGGTTAACAGTTTGATGGGACACGTTAACCAGCAAAGCATAATGTAGTGATGTGTGCTACATGCATAGCACCCCTGGGATCATTTTCACCAGGAAAAAGGACAGCATGTTCAGGCAGCATGAGTCACACACTGAAGGCTGCAGGGAGGAAATGCACAGGCATCAGGGCAGGGGGATCATCTCCGACGAGGTTTTTAAAGGGAGCAGACCCTGGAGACTCATCACGAGTGTGCATCGTTTAATTTTTTTTTTTTTTTTTTTAGTTTGCCAGGTGTGGTTTTTTTTGCCAACAGCACCATGTCATGTTGAAGGAGATAAAGACATTAAAGTCATGAGTTCACTCTAAGATCTGGAAAGAGGAAACAGAAGAAATGAAGTTCTCTGTGGAGCTTTCCAATGGGGGAATAGACAATAGATGAATGTGGAAGAAGACAGGATTGGTGGCTAGCAAGGACAGATGAGAAGAAAACCCCGTTGAGTCTGGCTGGGGCCTTGGGAATGCTCGATAGGTAACCCCCAGGTCTACAGGCTGCTCCCAGCTCCCTAACTGACCTGGGGGGGTTTCCGAAAACGGAGTGTCAGCGAGGCCCTCCCTCTTGCTCCCACAGTACTTACTGCGTGTATCTGTAACCTCTCTGCCCAGCAGGTCCTCGGTAATGTTTATTTTACCAATGAAGGCACCAATTAATTCCAGCAGAGGGGCAGAGAACCTGGGTAAAGTTCCACGGAGGTTTCAGCCTAAGAGCAGGAATTTTTTTTCCAGATGGGAAAGCAAGAGGCAACGTACTACAAACAGAAAAACCAAAGAGAGAGACAAGCCTGGTATGAGAAAAGACAGATAATCTCAGAAGGGCTTGGGGGCACTTAGCAACCTAGACAGAGAACACAGTTCCGACGAGGGAAGTTTGAGGGGCTCATAGAGACCCAGGAGAAGATGCTCCAGAGGGAGGGGCTCAGGGCAGGAATCTGGATGACCCTCAGAAAACATGCAGGGGAGGAAGGGATGAGGGCCAAGTCTGTAGCCCTGAGGACAGTAACATTTCAGAAGCAAGGAAGATAAAACATCAGAGACGAAGAACACAGAGAGAGGTAACACAGACGGGGCTGTTCTGGGAACGCCAGGAGGGAAGAGTTTCCGCATGTCAACGAGCACCGCACCGAGCACCGGCTGCTAAGCCGTCCTTTCAGATTGAGCCCAAACAGCATGGGGAGTGGCTGTCATTTCACATCACACAGCCAGCTCTGCTACAGTGGCTCTGCCCTGGGCCATCAGGGTCCTACCTAGCCCCTGGCAGCTTTCATAGAAACTGTGCAAATCCACTTTGGTACCAATGAATGGGCTTGTGTTCCAGGCTTATGGCAAAAGATGTGAGGTTCTCAGAACTGGTGTCTTTTGGAGAAAAAAAGAAAAAGTGGGAGCTTTTCTAACGCGTGATAAAGGAAATGCACGAGAATGTTCCCAGTGTTGGCCTGAGGTGATGGGTAGTTATTTTCCCATCAGTAAGGCCTGTGAAACAATCTGGGACTGTCCCTCCTTGAGGAGCAGAGCCTGCTGGCAATGGTCGCCGTCTGGGAGCAGGTGTGGCTGAAAAGCGATACTGACAGGCCTTGCCACGCACGCACGTGCAGAACTGGGTGTTTATTTAAACGCTGCAGGGCTGCTTCCAGATCCTGGAGCTGCTTGTGCCTAGCTATTAGAATCCTGGGATTTTTTTTTTTTTAATGCCTTAGCTCCACAAGACCCATCCCAATTCTGCTTGCTACATAATGTGTATTTGTGTTTCACCGAAGTGCTTGAATTTTGCAAATATTTGGCATGGCTGCAGAGATTGTGTGGGTCTGCCTCAATCATGTCTCAGAAACTTACCCAGAGGTCTCACCTAAAGTTATAATTTCAAATAGCTTCATAGATCCATCCTGAATTCAGACTGAAGAGTTGACATATTGCCCTGTCTGCCACCTGGTACCTGAAATGCCTAAACACAAATCCTTCGAATTGGAGCCCTGTCCTCTGGGACAAAGAAATGACTTGGGCTTCTGCCTAGGAAACAAGAGAACAATCTAAAAACCTTACCACCAAAATCACCTACATGAACAAAGAAAATATGAAGGAAGAAAAACTGCCCATACAATACATAAAACTTTAGAAATTACAGCATTCTAGATTCCAATACAAAATTAAATAATCCTCCTTCAGCCACAGCAGGCGGCCAACATCTATGCTCATTCCCCTCCAGCGCTTCAGGCCCTGGGGGGGGTGGGGGAGACTTACATCCTGCACTACCCTGAGGCCATTTTGTTTTCTGTAGTGCTTACAGGAAACTACATTTATATTGACTTCTTTCCACCTGTACCTTTGCCTCTGCCTGCTCCCAGTCGGTCCAGTTTGCCTATGGGTCCAGAAAACTGTTATTTGTTGCCTGAAGGAATAACAGTGAGCCTTTCCTCACAGGAGCCACTGAATCTGTGCCAGTGGGACTCGGGATCAGTTTCCATGAAGTGAAGTCCCACTGTGGCAGCCACTTCTTCCAACATCACCACCACTCACTGCCAACTCAGCACCTACCAAGTGTCCTTTTTAGTCTTTTAACCAAGCCCCAGAGAGGGCCCTTTGTATCTTTCCTTATCTCACCACTAGGCAATTCCCAGGTCTTGTCTGTTCTTGAAAATTGGGCTTTCACACAGATCTCTCTTCAGATGGATAAGTAAAGAGAAATAAACCTGGGCATATGAAAATATTCTAAAGCACAAACAGAGTTGAGAAGAAAGGCCAGACACTCTGTGAGACTCACTGCCCTCTAAAGCAGATATCATAAAAAAAGAAATATCCCAACATGCTCATGTTACCAAAAAAATACAAGAGTGCATGATTTCTGTGAATAGAAAGATAAACCACAGTAAAAAAGAGAACTGTTTGAAAAAAATTCATATTTCATGCAAAGTAAAGCCTAAATAAGAGCTACTTCTGAGACAAAAAGTTAATAAATAAAAAAGTAGTAGTAAATAAAAATCAATGAAGGGCAAACTTGAACAACATCCTTGCATACAAAGGAAGAGAAGATAAGATAGAGTAAGGATTTAACCAAAAAATAATAAGCATTTCTGAAACAGACAATAAAACAATATATACTAGAAGAAACTATCCCATGTTGTTTTTTTTTTAAAAAACCCAAGCCTAAACATACAGAGTCCTTGCAATAATCCAAGCAATCGTTTTGGAAAGAAGTTCATACCTAGCATGTTTTAGTGAATTTTTTAAATTCTAAAAACAAAGAGAGAATTCTAGACACATTCAAGCAAAAACTGCAAGTCACCTATAGTTTTAGCTTGGGTTTGCCTAAAGGCAAAGCCTGAGCCAAAAGTTTACATGCTACTATTTTGGTGAGTAGGGAGCATAATCCCAGGGAAGCAGAAATTGGGGAAAAAGGGGAGACGAAAAAGAACAAATATACAAGGTCCCCTTGGTATTGAGTCAGCACAGCTAATTTCTCAAAACCTCACAGGACCGGGGTGCTGGGTGGCTCTGTCAGTTGAGCATCCGACTGGTGATTTCAGCTCAGGTTATGATCTCATGGGTAGTGAGATTGAGCCCCCTGTCGGGCTCTGTACCCAACGGGAGTCTCTCTCCCCCTCTCCCTCTGCCCCTCCCCACATTCTCTCTCCCTCTCTCTCCCTAAAATAAATAAATAAAAACTAAAAAAAAAAAAAGCCCTCACAGGACCATCTTCCAAGAGGTCCTTTGAGCTCCTTCAACTCAGAAGAGTCTGTCCACAAGACAAGGGGAAAAGATTTTATCCATTGCTTTTCAACTCCCATTGGCCAAAGATTTGCACACACGCACCCCAACCCAGTAGCGTTAACTTCCACACACTTCTGGGTTGCACATACATAATGCCCAGCAAGTCCCAAAAGGTCTGTGCCTCAGCATTATCAGGGAAGCTCCAGGGCAGAAGGTAAGAAACGTGTGGCTTGACCTGAGGCAAGGCACTGGCGGCTGTGTCCATGTGAATCAGTTGGGCAGACAAAACTGGTCATCAGGGCAGGACCTGGGGCAAAACAAGTGCCAGGGTTCCCGAGAATGGTGAGCCCCCAAAATTCTGAAGCACCAGTTCCACTGACAAAAGATCCAAAGTTAACTTTAGACTTCTCGGCAACACTAATTTTAATTAAGCGTAGCAAACCATGCCAACTTCATATCAGGCACTACACACTAAACACCACAAGGCAATGAAGCAGCATCTCCAGAGCTTCGAGAGAAGAAGTCTAACCCTAGAACTTATACACAGCTATCATCCTTCTTGTAGAAAGACAACAGAAAGAATCCTCAGATAGAGGGGAGCTCAAAAAATGTCCTAATCTCTTTCTGAATAAAGTACCTCTGGCAAATCCCCAGAACACAGAAATGAAGGGCAATGAAGAACCCAAGAAGGAAGAAGTTGTAGCCAAAAAAGATTCTTGGAAGCATGAAAACCAATTAAATTGTGGATATAGGTCTAACTAATGACTCAATCTGATTGGAAACCTTAATGGAAAATAAGAAAAATACTTTATAAGGAGATACACATTGTCTATTTTTTTAAATTAAATAGTGAGGTTTATAACCACACATGAAACATTTAAAGTCCCCAATAATTCACTGTTCAAAATGGAGGGTCATAAATGATTATTTTGTTCTTGATTTTGATATTTCAAAAAAGAAGATGGGCTTTATGAGGTTGAGTTTTACATCTTTAAGGTATATATTAGTGGAATAAAAAAACAGAAAGTTGACATTCAAAGAGGAAAATATGAAGCAAATAGTATATATAGCATAAATTAAAATAAAAAGGAAATACAGAAACAAAGTATAAATCAAGATGCACAAAAGAAAAATTAGTTAAAAAGTTATAGGAAGAGGGGCACGCTGGGTGGCTCAGTCAGTTAAGTGTCTGCCTTCGGCTCAGGTCATGATCCCAAGGTCCTGAGATAGAGCCCTGTGTCGGGCTCTCTGCTCAGTGGGGAGCCTGCTTCTCCTCTCCCTCCGCCTGCCTCTCTTTCTCTGTGTGTGTCAAATAAATAAATAAAATATTTTTTTTAAAGAGTTATGGGAATAGATGGATCAAATGCCTGTAGTTAAAAAAAAAAAAAAAAGACTTTCAGACTGGATAAATAATAATAAGCTACCTAGAAGAGATTCTGTATATTATATTTAAGACTGGCAAAAATATATCCCACAGATGTAACATGCAATTCAAAATAAATTACAATAAATTTTAAAAGAAGCCAAATTTTAAAAATTGATAAATGGTACTATCCATAATAAATATTTTACAACAGAACGCTTTTAGACATCTAAGAACAAAGCACCAACATATAAAGCTGATTCCAAGTTCAGAGATACCAGTACCAGCCAGTACCTGATGCCAGTACACCTCACAATAACCCTGAGATTCTGACATCACTGATGGTCTTATTTTATAGATAAGGAAACTGAGGCTTAGGAAAGTTAAGTGATTGCCCAAGGTCATATAAATAGTAAGTGGAAGAGTCCAGAACCTGCTGCCAGGAATCCCACTTAACATACCTCCAAATTCTTGTCATCCACGGAAAGCTTATATTTCTGTTTGTCCAATCAGGTGCAGTGGTCATTAAGACACAGTGGGTCACAAACATAGCAGTTCTTCCCTTGGGGTCACATGGCTGGCTTACACGCCCACCCACTTGAGATTAGGTATGGCTCTGCATCCATAGAGCTTTCATATAGTCTCTACCCACAGCAATGTTCCAGATAATGAGTATGACAGCGGCACAGATCAAGACCCCACCCATCCCCCCAACACCTCAGTGGACTTGTAGGAGATGAAATTAACCTTTATCGTTTAAACTACTAAATTTGAGGAGTGGTTCCTTACTACAGCATGGCCTAAATCTATCCTGACTGATTCAGCATTAACACATTTTTTTCTCTAGGATGGAGTCAGGGACAAACCCTGACAGTATTCCACAGGAAGCAGTTTCATTGGCCGAAAGCCATTAATCAGTAATTTTGAGCTTCAATCATCTAGCCAATTACTAATCTACCTAATTGTACTATCACATGGAACACAAGGCTATGAAGAGAGACTTACTGATATCCAAAGATACCATGTCTATTGCATTTCTTTTATTTATTACATGAGTTAATAATTCCCCAAAGGAGGGATGCCTGGGTGGCTCAGTCATTAAGCGTCTGCCTTCGGCTCAGGTCATGATCCCAGAGTCCTGGGATCGAGTCCCACATCGGGCTTCCAACTCGGCGGGGAGTCTGCTTCTCCTCCTGCCTGCCACTCCCCCTGCTCGATCTCTCTCTCTCTCTCTCAAATAAATAAAAATAAATAAATAAAAATAATTCCCCAAAAGAGATGAGGTTAGTGTGGAATGACTTCTTTATCAACAATCCATGGTGATCACTGCTTCCTTTCCTAACAGTCACACGTTTTTTTTGTTTGGTTTTGTTTGGTTTTTAAAGAAAATCTGAGAAAGAAGAGGGTAAGGAGAAAGAGGAGAAAGGAGAAGTAGGTAACATTTTATCTGAATCTTAAAAGAGAAATACAATTTTTATAGGTAGAAACTGAGGAAAGGGCATTTCAGGTTGAATGACAGAATGAACAAAACTGAGAAAAAATGAAAGTGCGTGGCTTTGTTAACCATCCCTTTGCTTCTATTTTAGACCACGAAACAAAGGTGGAGACAGTGACTCCATAATGTGTAAAGATTGTTAATGTATGCAAGGAGTTCTAGTACAAAAAGCAAGAGGACTGAGAAAATTTCATTTTTAAGTTGTCAGCAATTTGTAATAACAGATATAAACTTTGTCTTTAAATTCACCTATAGATGAATTTTAAGTACATAACGAACCAGATAATAACCTAAGCCTTCCCTAAGATTGCTTTTAAAGACACTAATAAATTTTCAAGAACAACATTTAATTTAAAACTCCTTCTTAAGATTATAGGCAGATAAATAAAAACCCTTTAAAAAGTTTTCCACTTGAGGAATGAGTTCTCTCGACTAAGCTTTTTTCCTGAAGCGAGTTCATTTCCCATGCACTTGGTGACTACATTCGGAGATTTCACGACAAAAATAATAGAAAACATCTGTGGAGTAACTACGGGCTCTCCTTGGCTGACTAGGAGAAGCCATACCTCGTCTTCATGGTGTCATCCCAGAGGTCAGAGTTCTTCTGTCAAGCAAACGAAGCTGGAAATTTCCAAATAATCTAAGAAAACACTCACCATTTCAGACAGTTTTTTCCATTATTTATGATACAGTCCATGATAAGATGGAAATTTTCTGAGGTTAACATTGTAAGTTTCATGTAAGCAAGGCACAGCTAATGGCTTGGGAAGTGGAATTCTGGTGCTTCCGGAAGAGGTCATTTTAGCACAATCTCTCCCTGACAAAGCTAAGCTACTTAGAGATTCCTTAGATAAGATTACAAAGCAGACAGCAGGATGTAGACCCAATTCTAATGCCTCAAGACAAAAATGACAGAAAATAGCAAACTAAATACAAAAAAGCAAGGAACTCCTGAAAAGCGAGACAACTCTCCTCTCTTTTTATATCCTTCAGTTTTCCTGCCCCCAGTATAGACTAAAATGACAGTAAGCTCAACTGTTTGAGTCAGTAATTAGCCACAGAGCTGCGCAAGCATTTTCAAAGTGATTGAACCAAACCCCAAATTTTACCTAAATTGCCAATGAATTTGAACCACAGTTTTTGAGTTTCTAATAGCTGCATTTAGTTTACTACATGGCTGTCATTTCTGAGCATGTCTTCATTTTGGTTTTTCATCACAAGACAACAGGATATAATGATGATCCCAGCTAAGACACACAGGATAGATAGGAGGGTTATAGGCAAGTTCTGTGCTTCTGCTATCAACTCCCCTTGAACAAACTGTGTCACCTCTAGACATCAGAAACCTCCTCTGATAAGCTTGCCCAGCAGCATGTGGGGGCACAACCTTATATTTCTTAGAGTCCTCTCTAGCACAAATTTTATAAAAAGAGGAAGTAAAAATCCTAGAAAAGTACAAGTTCCTATTTTCACAAGCTTCTCAAGCTACTTTGCAGTTTCAAAACACCAAGCTGACACCTGAAACTATGACAACAGAGAATTTTTAAAGCTGTAAGAGACTAAAAATTATCTAGTCTAGAAAGTTCTTAGTAGAAGCTGTCAGAGGAGAAGTGACTAGTAAAGATCAATGAGCTGGTGGGGACCCCTGGGGTCCCAATCTGGGGCTTTTTTCTTCTATGCTGTGCTGCCTAAGAAGTCCATATTTAAAGTCAATAAAAGGCTAAAGGTGAAGTGGACAAACTCTCCTAACTAAATATTTCTTGAATCTGTTTCTTTCTAGCCCATATCATACTACTTCCCACATTTCTTAAATATTGCTGGGAAAAGTAACATTTTCTTTCCTAACGGATTGCCCCAATTCAAATCTCATCAACTCCAGTCCTCCTCTCTACTATTTAGAGTAAATTAGAATAATTTATCTAAATTTCCCAAGGTGATGATTTCAAATATTCTATAATATAAGTTTAAATTTCTCTGCATGTCCTGAAAGGCTGTTTATGATCTGACTATGTGTAACTCTCCACCCTCCCCAGTGTGCACACAGAGCTCCAGCTGAAGGATTTCCTTGTACATCACGGTTTTTGTTTCTCACCTCTCACTTGCTGGTCCCCTTCCCTGGAATATCCTTCTCCCTTTTGTTTGACCGAGTAATACTTCCTCCTCTTTCAAAACCTGGTTTAAAAGAATACTTGCCCCAATGACCAATGTCTATTGAGATCAAACTATCAGGCAAACATGAAGTACTCACACAACATATCCAGAAATGACAAATTAGGCCCTGCACCAGTTTGCTAACATATCCTATTAGAACCACAATAAAAACTCATCCAGATTTAAATCACATAGACAAAATGTTATCTAACTAATAAAATACAGAAAGACTTTCTGAGCACAAAAGTAATAGAAATTGAAGAGAAAAAAACAAATATACATAAAAATTAGAACCTTCTGTTGTTTGTAAAATGACTTGGAAGACAAAAGATCGGTATCCTTAAAAATTAAAGTCTTACCAAACAATAAGAAAAGCACTAAAAACTGCAATAAAGAAATGAGCAAAGAACATAAACTGAGATACATGAAAGAAGGCAGATGGCTAGTGAACACTTAAAAATCTTAATCCCACTAATAGACGTAAATAGCAAATTAAAAGATAATATTTTTTAACTATTTAATTAACAATGACCGTATTCAGTGATGACAAGAGTAACCAGTAAAATAAGCACTCTCATACTTTGCTTATGGGAACTAGATTTATATTTTCTATACGGAAAGCAATTTTGCAGTACATATCATAAGCCTTAAAATTTCATTTCCTTCTCAAAATCTAGCCTAAGAAAATTTGTCATAAGTTGTAGAAACTTTTACTTCACAGTATTATTTATGTAGCAAAACAGGATATATCAGTACTGTGCAATAAAGGAATAACTACATAAATTATGATACAAATATAGAATATAGTAAATAAACTTTCCATTTAATATTATTTTAACAACATGATAAATGCTTATAATTCAATGAAAAATTTAAAAAGAAAATGATAGTTGCTTTTGCAGTATGATCCAAATTATGTTTTTAAATATATATATATTTGATTAGAAAAAGACTGGAAAGATATATATGAAAACATTAACATTGATTATTTCTGGGGAATTTTAATCTTTTTCCTTGTACTTTTCATGATTTTACAAATTCCCTGTGATAATTTCACATTGCCTTTATAATCAGGCAAAGATGCTGGTTAAAGAAACAAAACAAATTTTATACATATATACAAAATTTGTATATATTAATATGTATATACAAAGATGTATATACTTTATTTCATATGTGTATGTGATTAAAAAATGGTACAATCCATTAAGAAACAATATGATTTATCTTTTTCTTACTAGGATATTCCTTTTAATACCTAATGAAAGTACCTAAGGCTCCTGATGTTCACAAGACATGGGGTATAGCAATGACACCACTGATGAATCCATCACACAAAAAGAAAGTCTTCTCTAATAGCACCATAAACCTCTTCTTCAGTTACAATTTTATAAGTTTTTATGCAGTTATTTGATTAACATCCTCCACTAAATGAAGAATTCCAGGACAGCAAGGGGTACCTACATGTTTGATAACTAGATTATGATCCAGGGTACAGCACGTCTGAATACATACAAGGTGCTCAATAAACTTTAACTGATTATGAAGAAGAGAGAGGGAAAAAAAAACAAGAAAATCTGAGGTCATGGGGGCCTCTAAGAGAATGAGACATTTGCCAGTAATACTCTTACGCATCTCATATCCTACCTCCCTGTCCCCTACAGCCATCCCTATAAGGAAACCATATGAAAGCTGGAATCCAACTTTTCTCTTTTCAAATTGATTCTCAAAGTCCTTTTCACCAAAACTGATTCCTTCTAGATATTTTACCTAATTAGAGCCACCAAAACTTAGATGTTAATTAATACTTGGCTGGACACAGCCCAGAGGTGTCTGAATCCATAAAAAGTCTCTTGCTCTCCAGAACAAAACTCCAGTTGGCAAAATGACGAGTCAGGTAAGATCTTTATAGGCCTTCTAACATTCCTTGGGCGGTGTTTCTTGCAGCCAGCAAGACCTGCTCTGATCTTAAATGAGAGAGAGACTGTCAGAGACTAAAATAAAGAGACTCTACAGTGCTTACTAGTCAGTCTCCCACCCCCAATCCAGCCTCTTCCCCAGGCTTCCACATGGCTGAGAGAGTAGAGCCAGGGTCCCAGTAAATGCAGTCACTGAGGACTAAAAGAGCATTGAGGATTGGACCATGTACTAGGAATAAGAAAGAATGCTTTAGAGGCTTGCCAGGGTTTCTCACTTCAACAATTCATTCAGGGCGCCTGGGTGGCTCAGTTGGTTAAGCGACTGCCTTCGGCTCAGGTCATGATCTTGGAGTCCCTGGATCGAGTCCCGCATCGGGCTCCCTGCTCGGCAGGGAGTCTGCTTCTCCCTCTGACCCTCTCCCCTCTCATGTGCTCTCTTTCTCATTCTCTCTCAAATAAATAAATAAATAAAATCTTAAAAAAAAAAATTCATTCAGAGCAAGCAAACAATTAAGCCAAAAGGATATTAAAGAAAAATGATGTTGTTTTACAGTCTGTGAGATTTATGAGAGAAGAATAGATTGGTAAACACTTTTTAAACTAGTAAAACACCTTTTCTTGTTCCTAAGGATTTCATGACAAGAATAAATTCTACCACAAAGAGAAATGAATAAAGATTTTCCAAGGCATCAGATCATGGCTAATTTCCCTAAGCTTCCAAAGTGTGTGATTTATTGATACTGTCTGGAATTTACATTCACGAGAAGTAAATTATCTAAATTTTTATGAATCCTATCTTGTTCTCAATTTGCAAAATACAAAACAACAAACACAAAACACTCACTGTTGCAAAATAGTCTTTGCAACTAAAAGGGGTGCTGACTTAACATTAAACAAATCTGGTTTTCAGTCTGGCTCAGGCACAAGATAGCAATGTGACCTTGGCCAAGTCTCTGTCATCTCTCCAATGGAGAATGATGGCAGCCACCTCAAAGGAGTGTTGTTAGGATTAATCAAGGATGCCTCCTACAGTTCCTGATACAGCAGATGATAAATGGTCCATAACCAGATCTGAGTAAAAATAAAGTCATTTAACCCAACGTTTTTCACTAGATACTCCCCTCAGTGCCTTGAATTTAAATAGCACCCTTTTCTTGAATGTGAATTTCCAGGGGATCTTCTTGCTTGCACCAGCATCTTCTTATTTCATTTCAACCATGCCTGAGAAATAGCAAAGGCACTTAACGATTATCCCCATTTTGAAGTTGAGAAATTAAAGCTCACACAAGTTAAATGAATTGTGCACACCCATTACCATAGCTAGAAATAAACAGAAAGTGAAAATTTCAGAGTTCTGAGTATTCTAAGTACTTCACTCCTTTTTAAGTTTTTATTTTAATTCCAGTTAGTTAACATACAGTGTTTATTTCTTTCAGGTATATGATATAGTAATTTAACAATTCCATACATCACCCACTGTTCATCAGGACAAGTGCACTCCTTAATCCCCATCACCTATTTAACACATCCCTCTGCCCCCTCCCCTCTGGTAACCATCAATTTGTTCTCTATAGTTAAGAGTCTGTTTCTTTGTCTCTCTCCCTCTCTCTCTTTTTTTTTCCTTTGCTTATTTGTTTTGTTTCTCAAGTTCCACATATGAGTAAAATCATATGGGATTTGTCTGTCTCTGACTGATTTATTTTGCTTAGCATCATACTCTCTAGCTCCAACCATGTTGCTGCAAATGGCAAGATTTCAATCTTTTTTATGGCTGAGTAATATTCCATTGTGTATGTGTGTGTGTATAAGCACACATACATGACATATATATACACACATATATATACACACACATACATATGCATATACATACACACACACACACATATATATATACACACTCACACGTATAAAGATGTGATATGTCACATCTTTATCCATTCATCAATCGATGGACACGGGCTGCTTCCATATCTTGGCTATTATAAATAATGCTGCTATAAACATAGGGGTGCATGTAGCCCTTTGAATTAGTGTTCTCGTATTCTTTGGATAAATACCCAGTAGTGTGATTGCTGGATCATAAGGTAGTTTTATGTTTAACTTTTTAAGGAACCTCCATACTGTTTTCCACAGTGGCTGAACTAGTTTGCATTCCCACCAACAGTGCAAGAGCGTTCTTTTTCTCCACATCCTCACAACACCTGTTGTTTCTTGTGTTGTTGACTTTAGCCATTCTGACTGCTGTGAGGTGATATCTCATTGTAGGTTTGATTTGCATTTCCCTGATGGTACATGATGATGAGCATGTTTTCATGTGTCTATTGGCCATCTGTATGTCTTCAGAGAAATGTCTGTTCATGTCTTCTGCCCATTTTTAATTGAATTATTTATTTTTGGGTGTTGTGTTTTATAAGTTCTTTATATATTTTGGATACTAACCTTTTATCAGATACATCATTTGCAAATATCTTCACCCATCCAGTAGGATGCCTTTAGTTTTGTTGATTGTTTCCTTCATTGTGCAGAAGTTTTTCATTTGATGTAGTCCCAATAGTTTATTTTTGCTTTTGTTTCCCCAGCCTCAGAAAATATATCTAGAAAAATGTTGCTATGGCCGATGTTACTGCTTGTGTTCTCTTCTAGGATTTTTATGGCTTCAGGTCTCACATTTAGATCTTTAATCCATTTTATTTTTGTTTATGGTGTAAACAAAATTTTGCATGTAGCTGACCAGATTTCCCAACACCATTTGTTGAAGAGACTATTCTTTTACCATTGAGTATTCTTTCCTGCTTTGTCAAAGATTAATTGACCATATAGTTGAAGGTTTATTTCTGGGTTTTCTATTCTGTTCCATTTATCTGTGTGTCAATTTTTGTGCCAGTACTACACTGTTTTGATTACTATAGCTTTGTAATATAACTCAAAGTCCAGAATTGTGATGTCTCCAGCTTTG
Source organism: Neomonachus schauinslandi (assembly GCF_002201575.2). Classification (NCBI taxonomy): domain Eukaryota; kingdom Metazoa; phylum Chordata; class Mammalia; order Carnivora; family Phocidae; genus Neomonachus; species Neomonachus schauinslandi. The sequence continues at coordinate 59,755,659 of NC_058405.1, read as the reverse complement.
CTTTTCCTTTTCAAGATTGCTTTGGCTATTCAAGGTCTTTTGTGGTTCCATACAAATTTTAGGATTTTTTCTTCTAGTTCTGTGAAAAATGCTGTTGGTATTTTGATAGGGATTGCATTAAATGTGTAGATTGCTTTGGTTAGAGTAGACATTTTAACAATATTTGTTCTTCCTATCCATGAGCATGGAACATCTTTCCATTTCTTTGTGTCATCTTCAGTTTCTTTCATCAGTGTTTTATAGTTTTCAGACTACAGGTCTTTCACCTCTTTGGTTAGGTCAACTCCTAGGTATCTTATTGTTTAGGGTGCAATTGTAAATGGGACTGTTTTCTTAATATTTTTTTCTGCTGCTTCATTATTGGTTTATAGAAATTTAATAGATTTCTGTACGTTGATTTTTGTATCCTGTGACTTTACTGAATTCGTTTATCAATTCTAGATGTTTTTTGGTGGTCTTTAGGGTTTTCTACACAGAGTATCATGTCATCTGCAGAGTGATAGTTTTACTTCTTCCTTACCAATCTGAATGCCTTTTATATCTTTTTGTTGTCTGACTGATGTGGCTAGGACTTCCAGTATTATGTTGAATAAAAGTGGTGAGAGTGGACATCCTTGCCTTGTTCCTGACTTTAGAGGAAAAGCTCTCAGTTTTTCCCCATTAAGGATGATGTTAGCTATGGGTTTTCCAAGGTGGCCTTTATTATATTGATGTTCCCTCTAAACCTACTTTGTTGAGGGTTTTTTATCATGAATGGATGTTGTACTTTGTCACACGCTTTTTCTGCATCTATTGAAATGATCATATAGTTCTTATCCTTCCTCTTATTGATGTGATGTATGTTGATTGATTTGTGAATATCGAACCACCCTTGCAACCCAGGAATAAATCCCACTTGAGTGTGGTTAATGATTTTTAATGTAATATTGCATTTGGTTTGCTAATATTTTGTTGAGGATTTTTGCATCTATGTTCATCAGGGATATTGGCCCATAGTTCTCTTTTTTAGTGGTGTCTTAATCTGGTTTTGTCATAGGGTAATGCTGGCCTGAGAATAAATTTGGAAGTTTTCCTTCTTTTATTTTTTGTAATAGTTTAAGAAGAATAGGTACTAACTCTTTTTTAAATGTTTGGTAGAATTCTCCTGTGAAGCTGTCTGGTCCTGGACTTTTGTTTGTTGGGAGTTTTTTTATTACTGATTTAATTTCTTTGCCTCTTATTAGTCTTTTTAAATTTTCTATTTCTTCTTGTTTAAGTTTTGGTAGTGTGTATGTTTCTAGGAATTTATCCATTTCTTCTAGGTTGTCCAATTTGTTCGCATATAGTTTTTCTTAATATTCTCATTATTGTTTGTATTTCTGTGGTATTAGTTGTTATTTCTCCTCTTTTGTTTCTGCTTTTGTTTATTTGAGCCCTCTCTCTCTCTCTATTTTTATCAGTCTGGCTAGAGGTTTGTTAATTTTGTTTATTTTTTTCAATAAGCCAGCTTCCAGTTTCACTGATCTGTTCTATTGTTTTTTAATTTCTATATCATTTATTTCTATTCTAATCTTTATTATTTCCTTCCTTTTGCTGGTTTTAGGTTTTGTTTGTTGTTCTTTTTCTAGCTCCTTTAGGTGTAAGGTTAGGTTGTTTATTTGGGATTTTTCTTGCTTCATGAGGCTATAAACTTCCCTCTTAGAACCGTTTTTGTTGCATCCCAGAAGTTTTGGACCATTGTGTTTTCATTTTCATTTGTTTCCATGTACTTTATTTCTTTTTTTATTTCCTGGTTGACCTATTCATTATTTAGTAGCATGTTATTTAACCTCCATGTATTTTTGCTTTTTCCAGATCTTTTCCTGTGATTTCTAGTTTCCTAGCATTGTGGTCAGAAAAGATCCATGGTATGACTTCAATCTTCTTAAATTTGTTGAGATTTATGACCTAATATGTGATCTATTCTGGAAAATGTTCTCTGCACTTGAAAGAATGTGTATTCTACTGTTTTAAGATGGAATGTTCTGAATATATCTGTTAAATCCATCTGTTCCAATGTGTCATTCAAAACCACTGTTTCCTTCCTGATTTTCTGTTTAGATGATCTGTCCATTGATATAGGTGGGGTGTTAAAGTCCCCTACTATTATTGTATTATTAACAACTAACTAGTTCCTTTATTTTTATTAACCTTTGCATTTGGGTGCTCCCATGTTGAATGCATAAATATTGACAATTATTATGTCTTCTGGGTGATGGACATTGGGGAGGGTATGTACTATGGTGGGCACTGTGAATTGTGTAAGACTGATGAATCACAGATCTGTACCCCTGAAACAAATAATACATTATATGTTTATTAAAAAAATAAATTAAAATCAAAGAAGTGCTAAAAGAAAAGAAATTATGTCTTCTTGTTGGATTGTCCCCTTTATTATCATATAGTGTCCTTTTTGTGCTTCTTGTTACAGTCGTCATTATAAACTCTATTTTGTTCAATATAAGTATTGCTACTCCAGCTTTCTTTTGACATCCATTTGCATGATAGATATTTCTCTATCCCCTTGCTTTCAATCTGCAAGTGTCTAAGTCTCAAATGAGTCTTTTGCAGCAGATAGATGGGTTTTGCTTTCTTTTATCCATTCTATCACCCTATGTCTTTTAATTGGAACATTTAATCCAGTTACATTCAAAGAAATTATTGATAAATATGTATTTATTGCCATTTTATTGTTTTGTGGTTGTTTCTGGAGATTTTCTCTGATCCTTTTTTGTCCTCCTTTCTTTCATGGTTTGCTGATTTTCTTTAGCAATATGTCTGGATTTCTTTCTCTTCATTCTTTGCATATGTATTAGTGGTTTTGATTTGTGATTACCATTAGGTTTGTATATAATATCATCTGCATATAGCAGTCTATATTAAGTTGATGGTCATTTAAGTTTGAGCCCATTCTTTACTCTTCTCCTCCTCACGTTTTAGGTATGTGTTATCATATTTTACATCCTTTTATTTTGCAAATCCTTTGAGTGAATTTTACAGAAATTTTCATTTCACTGCTTTTGTGTTTATACTGTCACTTTTGGTTTCTCCTTTCTACTCAGAGTCCCCTTTAGTGGTCATGAACTCCATTTAGTTTTTGTTTGTCTAGGAAACTCTATCTCTCCTTCTATTCTGAATGATAAGCCTTGCTGTATAAAGTATTCTTGGTTGCAGATCTTTTTTCCTTTCAGCACTTTGAAAATATCATGCCACTCTCTTCTGACTTGGAATGTTTCTGCTGAAAAGCCCCCTGCTAGCCTTATGGGGTTTCCCTTGTAAGTTACTGTCTTCTTTTGTCTTGCTGCTTTTAAGATTTTTCTTTATCATTGTATTTTGCAAATTTAATTACAATATGTCTTGTTGTAGATCTGCTTTTATTGATTTTGTTGAGGGTTCTCTGTGCTTCCTGGATCTCGATATCTGTTTCCTCCCCAGATTTGGGAAGTTTTCATATACTATTTCTTCAAGTAAATTTTCTTACCACTTTTCTCTCTATAGGGACTCCTATAATACAAATGTTTTTACGTTTGATGGAGTCACTGAGTTCCCTAAGTCTATTCTTATTTTGCATAATTCTTTTCTCTTTTTTTTTTTTTTCCAGCATGATTACTTTCTATACTCTGTCTTCCAGGTTCTTAATTCCTCCTCTGCTTTCTCCAGTCTACTATTCATTCCATCAAGCATGTTTCTCATTTTGTTTCTTGAGCCCTTCATCTCTGCTATGTTATTCCTTATCTCTGTGTTAAGGGTCTCACTCATGTCTTCCACTCTTTTCTCAAGTCCAGTGAGTATCCTTATAACCATTGCTTTAAATACTCTATCAGGTATGTTACTTATATCTGTTTCACTTAGATCTCTGGCCATGGCCTTGTCTTGTTGTTTCATTTGGGATAAATTTCTCTGTCTTACCATTTTGTCTAAGACCCTGTGCCTGTTTCTGTGTGTTAGGGAAGTTAGCTATGTCTCCTATTCTTGAGGGTAATGGCTTTATGAAGAAGAGGCCCTGTGGTGCCCGGCCATGTAGTGTCCCCTCTTTCCCAGGGCCTGGTGCTTCTGGGAGTGTCTCCAATGTGCTGTGTGTGCTCTGCTATTTTGTCCTCCCCACTTTATCCTTCAGGCTAGTCATCTGTAGAGGCCCTCTTTGCCTGTTATGGGAATGTTTGGTCCCTGGCCTGCATGTGGTGCATTTTAACCAGGTGTTCTCTGGTCTGCTTGTGAAATGAGACCTGTCACCACCACTGCCAGAACTGAGGCTCTGCAAAACTCCCCAGTCGGGAGATGTGATGTGAGCATAGGTTTGGGCCCATCTGCTGGGGTAGGAAGCCTGTTGCACTGGGACTGAGGGAAGAGAGACTGGGAAGGGAAGTTCCACTGAAGCATGGGGGTGTGGGGGGCTTGGTATAAGCAAGGTAAGCAGTCAGTGCTGGTGCTACACTGGTTCCTACAGGTGGCCCTATGACTTATACTGAGGGGTGGGGAAGGGAAATGGTGCCGGCCAGCTCTCTTGTTCCCAGAGGGGTCTCTCTGTGGACACTGTCTTTCTGGGACATGCTCTGAGGTGAGTGAATAACCTCCCCACTTATGTGCCCCAGGTGCTCTTCAGATGCTGTTTCCATACTGTATGTCCATGGGTTGTTTGCCTGCCTTCTCTCCAAGAGCAACACAGTGCCCTCAGGGTTCTATCCCAGCCAAGTCTGCTGATCTTTAAAACTCCAGGTTTTAAGTCCCACTAGTTGCCAGAAGTCATATAGTTTGGCCCCTCTCACTTTCCAAGCCAATTGCTATGGGGATTCATTTTCCCCATATGCACCCCTGTGTACTAGCCTGTCTCTCGCCCTTCTCTGTGACCATGGCTCCCTCCCCACCACAGTGGTCATGAGCCATTTCTCCTCTAAACCACATCTCCACATCTCCTACCTTCTTCGATGCAGCTTCTTCTCTATTTTTAGTTGTGGAGTTTGTTCTGCCAATGTTCTGGTCAGTTTCTGGGGTATTTAGGATGATTTGATAGTTATCTAGTTGTACTCATGGGGTTAGGCCAGCCTGGGGTTTTCCCATTCCACTGCCATCAGGCTGACAAAGTCAACTAAACAACTCACTTTTAAAAGGTACTCAAAACAGGTGATAAAGATATAAGGGTCTGTATTCAATAGGTCATCTAGAAAGAGAAACCCTATAATTTGTAGCAAAGAAAATATATATATTGGAAAGCCAACGAGCTCAGCAAAGCTGATAGTAAGATAACCAGTAAGATCAGAGAGTAGTATATGGAACTTCCAGATAAAGGAATTACTTTATTTATAACCATAAAGGATTTTGTAAGTGTATATGTGCCAAAAAAAGGACAAAGATACTCTAATGCTGTTGAGCTAGGCTATATAATAACATTTTATGTTGAAATAACATTTTTATGATTAACAACACATTTGATATAACTCTTTCAGTGAAGATAGATGAGGCCAGGTCCATAATGCCTTATTAGCAATTCTAAAATCCCAAATGTTCTGAAAACCAAAAGTCTTTCCTAAGTTTGGCATCAAAAACTCATTTGGTTACCTAACATCAGGTTATCCCATGTAATTAAATATTCAGATGTTCCATATCAGAAATACTATGCTTGGTTAGAGGATGCTGCCCCAAACCCTTCCTGGGATACTATGTAATAAAGCCACCATATTATTGCTCTAATATCTGCAAAACATTTAATTCTTACATACATATGGCCTTAAAAGTTTCAGATAAGAACTTGCAGACCTGTATTATTATCTCAATTTTAAGACTGGGAAGTGCCTCAGTCTCAAACTAATTTTTATTTTTCTTTCTGTCTAATACTAACTTTTTGGTAAGGATACTCAAACATTAGCAGAGAATTCTGCTAAGCAGAGAATCCATATGACAGTCATTTTTAAAACTCCTTTTGTACCTGGAAAGGAACCCAGTATATGTCTATAAAACTAGGTGAAATTAGTTCAAAGAGGAATTAAATCATGTATAGATTTCCTAAGGTTACATCTTAATGACTGTAACATGACTGCTAAAGAAAATGTTTTTATCAAACTGTGTCATTAAAACCATTGAGTTGTGATGTAAGAAGATGATTTCAGCCAAGTCATCTGAGTAGTGTTCATAAAGACATCCCAGACTATTTGCCTATATTTTCATCTCTGCCTTGATGTGTGCCCTGGGACTGGCCAAGGACCCCAGACCCTCTCCTCTCCTGGATAACTGCCTAGAGGTCAGGCTTGAGAGAAAAAGAGAAAAGTTACATCCTGAAAACAGCAACATAAAGAGATCAAACAGACCCACAAAATTCCTCTGTTTGAGGAAGATTTTTTAAAAAGAATTATGAGACCTCTGGGCGGGGCTTAGGTGGTTTCAAGGTTTGTGTAGCTCTGAATCATTTTGGATTGTCACATGGAAGTGGGGAAGGGGTAAGCTCCCAGTAGTTTGCTGAAAGTCATCTGCTTCAGATCAAATTATTGGCTTGAAGCTTAGAAGTGAGGAACTAATCCCAAAAAGTACTAAAACTGAAAGAAGAGGTGCATATGCATTGGCCAGTGGCGAGGCGGGGGGTGGGGGGGGTGGAGGGCAAGGAAGGGAGGTAAGGAGGAAGGGCCAAGGAAAAGATGGAGAAAGCATTACATCCTGAACCAGACTTTCCAGAGTTTCTCTGGTTCTTTTTAAGCTAAAGATGAACACTGCCCGGAATGCTTCTTGTTCCTCTACCTCCCAGTAACTGACCTGCCCTGAGACAGCCAACGGCAATGTTTTCTGTGTCTGGAATATCATCCCTCCTCTTCATTGCTTAACTCCACTCACCCTTCATGTCTCAGCCTAACAGTCTCCCCCAGTGGGGAGCCATCTTTGGTATACCCCACCATGCCCCTGCACTATACTCGGTCTTCAATATATACCCACAACTCCTTGCATCCCCCATCAGAGCACTTACTTTATTTCATTATAATTGTCTTCTTCTCTGCCATCCCTGTTAGATATAATCTCCTTGACAGTAGGGGCTGTATTCCCAGCACCCACTACAGTGTCCAGTCCATAGTAGGTGTTTCATAAATATTTGTTAAATGAATGAATGAACCAATTAATAAATTGGTTCCTACCTGCGGGGGTGCATGGTGCATCTAAGAAAGCCCCAAACAGGCAAAAGTGAACCCAGTTGAGTCTTACAGGAACTGGTGAGACATATTGGACTGTAGGTATGATAGACCTTAAATGATACTCAGGACTTAAAGAAGCAGAGTGCTTCTCCTGCTATGAATGAGGAAAAAACACAGAGAGGCAGCAGGAATATGCCTGATGTATTTCAGAGCAATGAAGAACCTAGGTTACCTTTAACAGAGGGCTTGTGTGAGGGAGTAAAAGGAGAAAATGCTAATGTGAAAGTAAAGACAGCATGGTAGTGACCACGCTAAGGTGTTTGAAGTTTATCCTGTGGTCAGTCCAGAGCCAAGAAGTATTTTTGGCCTGGGAATAAAATGTACAGATGAGCAGTAGGGGAACTGATGGGAGAAATGAGGACCAGTTAGGAGATGGTTTGATAATAAGGTGATGAAGCCATGAAAGTCTAGACAAAAAAGTGAGAATGAAAATGAAAAGAGAGGAAATATTAAGAGCTGTCCAAACTACATGATTAATTGGATAGGTCTAAGAAAAATAGTAAGGTCTTATTAAGAAGTTAGTTTGAAGAAAGATTATAACGAATAACAATTACACCTATCACTTGCTGAATGTGTACCACATGCCAAGGGCCTTATATTTAATTTAATTTTCATAACTCTCTTTCTTAATCTCTTAAGTATTATTTCTGTGTTTTACATATGAAAACAATTTTAAAGCATTTAAAGGCTGTTGCAATCACATAGGCTAGTGGTTCTCAAACCACAGAATCTTCACCTCATAGAGGCAAGGGGGAGTGCTCCAAGATCTCTTTCCCCACCTTCAAATAGAGCAGCTCCCCTTCCTCTGCCTTATATAATAATTCTCTATGTAAGGTTCATCTTTTAAAAGCATTCTCTTTTCAAAAAATTTGAGAACTACAGAACTAGGCACTAGTAGTTAAAAACAGCACGTACTAAATGGAGCACTGGGTGTTATATGCAAACAATGAATTATGGAACACTACATCAAAAACTAATGATGTAATGTATGGTGATTAACATAATATAATAAAAAAAACATATAAATGGGTGTAATAGGGTGGGACATCTCACATCAACAGAATTTGGTATTAGTGGAAAAAGAAAAAAGGAGTTTAGGATGGTCTTAGGTCTTGGACTTAGACTCTCCTAATTGGGTAGAGGGGAAATTTACTGAGAGCAGGATACAAGAGGAGGAAAACATTTAGGGAAGAAAATTGCTTTGATTTGAACTGGGTTGAGTTTAAGACACCTATAGGACAACTCCATGAAGATAAATAGTTGGAAATACAGGTTTGGACCAGCTTATGAATGTTGATGAAATCATAGTATTGGATAAGATCACCAAGGAAAAGAGGGCAGGAGAAAAAGAGAAAAAAGATCAATGACAGAACGCTAAGAAAAACTAACATTTCATTCATTCATCCGACAAATATTTATTACCTACAATGACACTGTAAATAGAAAGAAAAGACAATGAAGGAAGAGAGAAGAGTAATACAATTTTATTTTTTTATTTTTTATTTTTTTCAAAGATTTATTTATTTATTTGAGAGAGAGAGTATGAGAGGGGGAGAGTCAGAGGGAGAAGCAGACCCCCTGCTGAGCAGGGAGCCCGATGCAGGACTCGATCCCAGGACTCCAGGATCATGACCCGAGCTGAAGGCAGTCGCTTAACCAACTGAGCCACCCAGGCGCCCAAGAGTAATACAATTTTAAAGTGAGTTCAGTCACAAAGAGGAAAAGAAGGAATTTCAAGGATGGGGTAGTTAGTAGTGTCATAGATGGCAGAGTTCAAAAAGGATAAGACCAGAGAAAGGGAGGTATGAAATGTGACAATTTGAAGGTCACAGGTGACCTCTGAGATAGAAACTGCAGCTTCCCCAACCAACAAATATTTTCTGAGCATTTCTAAAGTATCAGACACTGGGCCAGCCTCTGGCATTGAATGGTAAGTGCAAGATTGGCATCTGCCTTATGGAGTTTGTAGCTTGGTGAGGGAGACAGACACTAATCAAATAAACATACAAACTAAATATAAAATGGCAATTATGGTAAGGGGCTAAGAAAAAGACACATGCCAGTCCATGGGAGTCAAAGGAGAAGAATTAGACCTTGTCAGGGCCTTCCCTACAGAAATGATACTTGAACTAAAATGGCCAAGATGAGTGGAACTTAAGCCAAGAAAAAAGAGCTCATGCAAGGCTTTGTGGTAGAAGAAAGCCCAAGATGTGTTTGAGGGACTAAAAATCCAGCATGTGTACAGCAAAGAGAGGAGGAGTGAATAAAAGGCAAGAATGGAGAGGCAGGCAGAAGGCAGACTGTGCAGGGCTTTGGAGGTCACACTGAAGAGTTCTTCCTTAGGATATCATAAGAGTAATAAGTGGCCCTTCAAGTGTTAAGTGTTTGGAGATGGGAAGGCAGGCAGGGAGATGCCATCAGATCTGCATTCTGGAAAGATGGATCCAGTTGGATTGATTGAAGGTCTAAGAGAAGCAAGATATCTGAACAAAGTTCCTAGTGACATGGGAAGATCAGCAGGAATAAGGACAGGGGCTGAGGCTAAATTAAAAAAGATGCCTATTCCTAAAAGATTGGAAGGATAGAGGTAAAAATGTGAGGATATGGGCATATTTGGAAGTAACGAGGACGCTTAGTGGAAAAGTTGAAATTTTTATTCATCTGCTAAGAATGAAGAAAACATGGGTAGAGGTGGGGGTACAGTACTGCTCCAGAGAAGGCTGAAGTCAATATTTATTGGATGTTAATGAATGCAAAAGTTTGGAACAGCTGCCATGACAAACTCAAACAGGATCCAGCTCGTGATAACTTTAAGAATTGCTTAGCAACCCAAGGCCCCGCTTTGCTAATTTTACGTAGTGTGCACCATCAATGCCTATGAGGAAAAATGTACAGTCTCCAAAATATCATAAACTTGGAAACACTGTGGACACCTGCACCAGGAAAATCTGAATCATGGCATCATGTTGCTTTAAAAATGCTCAAAATTAGAGGGGGAATGTCTTCAATGCACTTGATTACCATTCCACAAGGGTAACACAGGTCATCCTGGGATTAGTCATAGGTGGTTTGAATACTATGGAAGTGATTTTTGCTGCTAGCATTTTCTAAAGAAGTATAAATTATGACTAAATTTCTCCTGTTTATATGCATTGCCATTTCTTCCCACAGTTTTCATCAACAAACAGCAATCAGAGCAATATGGCTAAGAAGTAATAGCTGTGTCTTATTTCTAACACTATGCCAAGCTAAGTTGCCAACTGCTGTCTATTATCTCTTCTCTCCCCCAAGTCACAAAGGGTAAAAGGTAAGACATTGTGGCTGCTACCTTGGAGACCAAATGCAGTAATCACAGAACACATTGCAATTCTGATCACTGTAATGAGCAGAATGCAATATGTTTCATGCTTTTGAAGCAATTTAGAGACAGAAAGGCATTGTACCAGCATTCTCCTAGGCAGCGAACATCATTCAGTTGAGCTATTGGGAAGAAAATATTGATCCCTTGAGGTATGGGAAGAACATATCAGAACTGGATTTCCAATGAACTTTCATTTTTTAAAAGACAAAGAATTAAGCTTTATTGGTGTTGCATTTATTATATGAATCAGCACTAACATCTTACTCAGTTTGAACATCAAATTCCATATGTTGTGCCAAGGGAAGAGTGGGAATTCCACGACATAGAGAGATTGGCTGTCATTGTGTCTAATTAAGTAGATTTGTGAGCAACCTCAGAAGATGCAATTTTGGTAAGATGTCAATTCTCTCCTAATTGACCTACAGATTCACTGCAATTCCAATCAAAATCTATTTTTTGTAATAGCTTAACAGCAAACTTCTCTGCAGAAGTTGAGAATCAAATCCTGAAATTTATATGGAACATGAAAAGGATTTAGAATAACTAAAGCAACTTCAAAAAAAAAAAAGAACAACATTGGAGGACTTACATTCCTTGATTTCAAGACTTATTATAAAGACTTATTATACTTACTGGCATAAAGATAGACAGATAAATCACTGGAACAGAGGAGAGAGTCCAGAAACAGATCCACATACATATGAACAATTGATTTTTGACAAAACTGCAAAAGCAAGTCGGTCAAGTAATGACAGACTTTTCCACAAATGGCATTGGAAAAATTGGTTATCCACATGCAAAAATATAAACTCTTATCCACATTTTGTATAATATACAAAAATTAACTAAAAATGAAACATAGGCCTACCTAAATGTAAAACCTAAAGCTATAAAATATCTATTAAAAAACACTGGAGGGGTGCCTGGGTGCCTCAGTCAGTTAAGCGTCTGCCTTTGGCTCAGGTCATGGTCCCAGGCCCCCAAGTCAGGGTCCCTGCTCAGTGGAGAGCCTGCTTCTCCCTCTCCCTCTGCACCTCTCCCCCACTCGTGCTCTCTCGCTCTCTTTCTCTCTCAAATAAATAAATAAAATCTTTAAAAAAAAAAAACATTGGAGAAAATCTTTGTGACACTGAGTTAGGCAAAATGTCTTAGATATAACATCAAATGCACAATCCACAAAAAATTAATAAATTAGAACTCATCAAAACTAAAAACTTCTGCTCTTCAAAAGCCTTGCTAAGAGAATGAAAAGACCACAAACTTGGAACAAATATTTGTAAATTACACACCTGATAAAGGACACATAAAAAACTCAATAATAAGAAAACAAAAACCACAATTTAAAAATGGGCACAAGATTTGAACGAAAACTTCACCAAAGAAGATATACACTTGGCAAACAAGCACATCTAAATATTCTCAACATCATTAGTCTTTGGCAAAATGCAAATTAAAATCACAATGAAGTGCCACACCACAACTATCAGAATGACTAAAGTTTAAAAGACTAATAATACCCAGGGTTGGCAAGGAATTGGAGCTACTGGAACTCATATACTGTTGGTATAAATGTAAAATGGTATACTCACTTCAGAAAACAGTTTGGCAATTTCCGAAAAGTTAAGCATACACCTACCATATAATCCAACAATTCTACTCATAGGTATTTTGCCCAAGAGAACAAAAAAAAAAATATGCCCACACAAAGACTTGTATACAAATACACAAATGTTCATAGTTGGTTTTTTTGGTAATAGCCCAAAACTGGAAAACAGCCTAAATGTCCATCAACAAGTAAATGGATTAAAAAATTGTAGTATAACCATACAATGGAATATTACTCAGCAAGAAACAGGAATGGACTATTTATACATCAATGACATCAATGAATCTCAAAACAATTATTCTGAGTGAAAGAAAGCAGATTTTAAAAATAGTACATACTGGAGCACCTGGGTGGCTCAGTCGATTAAGCGTCTGACTCTTGATTTCAGCTCAGGTCATGATCTCAGGGTTGTAAGATCAAGCCCTGCATCTGGCTCTGTACTGGGCGTGGAGCCTGCTTAAGATTCTCTCTCTTGCTCTCATCTCTGTTCCTCTCCCCCACTCACACGTGTGCACTCTCTCTCAAATTAAAAAAAAAAAAATAGTACATACAGCATGTTTCAGTTTATATAAAATTCTAGAAAGTGCAAATTAATACGTAGTGATATAAAGAAGATCAATGATTACTTGGAGAATGAAGGGGGAATGAAGAGACTACAAAAGGGCTCAAGAAACTTTTGAGGGTAGTGGATTTATTATCTTGAATGTGGTGAGAGTTTTAACAGTTATAGACATATATTAAAACTTACCAAATCGTATACTACACATACTATGCAGTTTAATGTATGTTAATTACACCTCAATAAAGCTGCTAAAAGAAATTATGTCCTGTTCAGTTCAGCAAAATATCATGAATACTCACGCTCTATAGTACTGAGACAGGTAAAAGGTGTCCTCTATTAATCTTTCAGGATTCCAGGTGTATATGCAAAATAAAGATGATAATGCTTACCTCACTGAAGAATGATAAAAATTATTAACTAGTATTGACTGGACCCACTGAAAGTGTTAATTGTCATGCAAACTTTTATTTTTAGTTATGAAATATGGCAGTTCTTTCAGGTCATTGTATCTAAGCATATTGTTGTTGGCTGAATTTATCTCTAAATCCTTTCACTTGGGCAAACTACTTGATTTGTAGTATCAGTTAAGTATATGTGTGGTTCAAGGTTTTCAGGATATACTGGTATACTGGCAAAGATAATATTCTGAATGTGAATAATATGCTTATTTAATCTGTAAACTGAAAATTTATAAGTATGGTAAATTTCATAAATACAATGTTATTGGATTCCTTCAATAATCAATTTATCAAATCCACCCGAATGCACTTGAAAAATTTCCTCAAGAGAGAATTTAGTTGCTTGTATATTGGGACAGAAAGCCTTTTCTCCTTAGACCTTGACATTCACTGGTTAAGGGTGCTAAACAAGAGGTACATTAGGGACACCTGGGTGGTTCAGTTGGTTAAGCATCTGACTCTTGATTTCGGCTCAGGTCATGATCTCAGGGTTGTGAGATCAAGCCTCGAGTAGGGCTCTATGCTGAGCATGGAGCCTGATTAACATTCTCTCTCTCCTCTCTACCCCCCCCCGCCCACTTGTGCACACTTGCTCTCTCTCTCTTTCTTTCTTTAAAAAAAAAAAAAGTGCATCAAAAAAACTTTACTCTGGTGTCACATGAGACTGAGTTCTAATCCCAGTTCTGGCACTGACTTGCAGTGAGATCTTAGGCACATTACTTAACAACTTCGATCTGTTTTTCTCTTTGTAAAAAGGAAGTAAGACGCTTGCCCTGGGCCTCTTAACCGTTATCATCCTGAAAAATGACACAACTATCTCTTTTTCAATATTTAGCTTTAAACTTTCACTGCAGTGTGGTTCAAGCACAACCCTTTGGTAAAGGAAGGAAACCAACCATACTATGATCTTGCACTTGACCCTCTTCTAGGGTCCATGTCAAAGATAGGTTTATTATTTTAACAATTTATCAAGTTATTCAGACATCATTCCCAACCTTTACAATATGAAAATTTGTTTTGCTGTAGCTTATGAGAATTAATAAAATATGGCAACACATTAAATTAAATTAAATTTAGTCACAATCTCATTCATTCTACAATTATTAGTTAAGTCACAATCTCATTCATTCTACAATCTAGTCACAATCTCATTCATTCTACAATTATTAGTTAAGTACTTACTGTGTGTCAGGGAGCCTGCAGTAAACAAATCTCAGCTTATCGTTTGTTATGGATGGAACTGTACACCCCCAAAATTCATATGCTGAAGCCCAAACTTCCAATGTGACTAGAACTGGAGAATAGCCTTTAAAGAGATAAATAAGGTTCAGTGAGGTCATAAGGATGGGCCCCTAATGACTCGTGTCCTTATAAGAAGAGGAAGAGACACCAGGACTACACACACTTAGAGAAAAGCCATGTGAGGAATAGCAAGAAGGAAGCCACCTGCAAACCAAGGAGAGAGGCCCCAGGAGAAATCAAACCTGCTAACATCTTGATCTTGGACTTCCAGCCTCCAGAACTGTGAGAAAATATAGTTTGGAGTCAAGAGCTGAAGGTCTGAGCATAGTGGAGGCTTCCCCACCAGAGGTGTGAGCAGATAAGAGTACTCTTGACTCTAAACTGGTGGTTCCCACATTGTCATCTTCAATCCCAATTTCTGAAACAGTGCCAGTAATATCTGTAATTGCTTATGGAACATTTTCATTTAGATGGCCCAAACTCAACTCTCACTAATCTAACTCACCATAACCTCCAGCAATAACATTTTGAGGGTTCCTATGTGTCAGGAATCATCCCATTAAATTTAGTTATCCATTTAATTCCAAGTACAGGATTCTTTAAATTTCCTATCCTTTGGCCTTTCACAATAGAGACCTCATCCAGAAAGCATCTTCCCATTTTATCTATATTATTTTTATTGCTGAAATGTCCTGGCTTTAACAAACAAATTAAATATTGCTATTTCTGAATGGTTGTTTTATACATAAAAACATGTTTTAGACACTTTGCACATCCCACTCCCATCCTATGAATGTGCTCACAGAAATTTTGGGATGAAGACGTTTCAGAGGTTTACTTTCATTTTAAAAATTAATATTAAATGTGTTAAATTTATTAAAGTTACCAACCAATAAACACATGGACCAATGATGGAAATGTGTCATGAACTAAGGATACGACTGATCCAGTTCTGAGCACCTGATATCCATTTGATAAAGAATACATGAGCCTCATTATTCCTTAACCTTTTAATTTCAACTTACAAATATTGTATCTGTAACTCTAGCAAATTTTAACTTTTTTTTTTTCTTTTTTTTAGAGAGAGAGAGAGCATGGGAGCAGGAGGGGAGGGGCAGAGGGAGAGGGAGAGAGAAAATCTTAAGCAGGCTCCATGCTCAGCATGGAGCCCAACTCAGGGCTCAATCTTGAGACCCTGAGATCATGTACCTGAGCCAAAAATCAAGAGTCAGACACTTAACCCACTGAGCCATTCAGGCGGCCCTTAACAATACCTTTTAAGAACCTTTGAATAATATTGATTTTACTGTTCAAATATTTAAGACCAAATTTATAAATTTAATATATTCAATTTGCTTTTAAAAGTACTTCAATTGTATTTAATCAATACATTTTCCTATGAACTTTAAGTAATTCTATATATCTGACAAATTTATAAATATGGTGAAACTTAAGTTCTCTTAAATGTTCCAACACTATATATAAACTAATAAAATTTCCACTAAAAAAAAAAAATCACAGCTCAAAGTCAAATATCAAAAAATGTAAGATCTGTGTCTTGGTCCACTTTTTTTATATATAAACTTTCAATTGCCCCAGCACCATAAGACTATCCTTTATCCTCTGAATTGCCTTTACTCCTTTGTCAAAGGTAGTTGACTATATTTATGTGGGTCTATGTCTGAGTTGTCTATTCTGCTCCATACCTATCCTCCTATACCGAAGCGTTTGATTCTTGACAAAGTACCATCCCTGAAGATAACCTATAACCAAGGGTTATGACACCCTGGCACTCGAAAAGGCAAACCAACTCTATACTGTACACTTAAGCTCCTCAAAGGCTGAAAATGAAGGAAGAGGAAAAGGAAGGGTTGTAAAGAGACTGGCCCTGTTTCTTAAGTGTGTGCTTTACAATGTATGCAGGAATCCTCTGCTTGTTAGCACTTGAAGCCTGAGGTGTGTCCTTTTAGCAATATCAGAGACTTACTTGGGAGGCTTTGAAATAGAATCTCAGACATTTCAGCAGCTTTAACAGAACATCAACCGGTGCCCGCAAGTGTATCTAACACTCATAGCAGCCAGCTTGAATGATGGGGCAAATTGCCAACAAGCACAAAGCTCAGCCACAGACTCATTCTCCATCAAGCCAAAAAGGCCAAAAATGGTGTCTTCCCTTTTCAGGCCTTGTATGACTGCATATGTGCCAACCACTTTAACCTTTTGGATGAAAAGTACAGGCTACTTTATCCTGATCCCGAACAATTCTTTACAAACCAAGTGGTTCCATTTCCTAGCAGTTATTAAAATGCACAAGGAAGAAAACTAGTATTTGCCAAGTACCTATTATGTGCCCGGTATGGTAGGAATTCTTTCAGATAATAATCCTAACAACCCTGTGAAATAGGTATTATTATCTCCACTTAACCTGGAGCTGAAAATTAAAGCTCAAAAGTTTTAATTTATCCAAGACCATGAGGCAGGAAATGGCAGGGCCAAGACTTGAACTTCTAAGTTCTTGCTCTAAATTCATCACTGTCCAATAGAAATAAAACATAAGCCACAAACGTGAGCCACATATGTAACTTTAAGTTGTCTTGTAGCCACATTTAAAAAGAAGATGAAGCAGGTGAAATTAATTTTAATAACGTATTTTATTTATCCCAATATAGCAAAGGTATAATTTTAGCATGTAAATCAATGCAAAAATGTATTAATGACATAGTTTGCATTCCTTTTTTCATACTAAGTCTCTGAAATCCAGTGTGCTCTTTTAGCACATCTCAATTCGGATTGGCCACATGTCAAATGCTTAACAGCCCTACCCTCTGGGTCACCCTTGCAGACTATTGTTCATCCCTGGATTAGAACCAGCTGTACCACACCTGTGACAAACCTGAAAAGAAAAATGTTACAGATTAAAAGTCAAGTTGCTAGAAAACCATATATTTTCTGGTCAAAAGACAAATGAAAGGAAGTAATTCATCAGCTGCATTCCTCTGCACAACAGTCATAAACGCACCAACTGCGCTGGGCTACGTACCTCAGGGAGACTAGAAACAAATGATCGAAAACTCATAAATCCACACGTTCGGAAAGTGTAGACTGCCAGGGAAGGTAGTAAACCCAAATGAGTCCTATCTGAATTCTTCTAGGCAGTCCTTTTTTAATTGATTTTAGAGGAATCCCCCACAAATTATACAGTCCTCTATGAATTGTATCCATCCCCCCCCCCCATCTACTCTAACAAAACTCCCTAAAGGGGCTCAGTTTGGGTTAAGTAATTTCCTTTATTTATGTTCCATTTCCTTCTTGTTGTACGTGTATTTTTATTCATCCTGCTTTCCCCCCTTCCTTTCCTCTTTTCTAGTTGGTTTCCCAGATTCTCAAACCTGCACTAGGCTTCTAGTTTTGTTTTGTGCTTTAATATTAACCATATTACTTTGCTGCTACTTTTCACTGATTGCCTGCCAAGCAGATCATGTTCCCTCCTGCCTGAGGGAAGAAGGAAAACCTTCCAGCACCATCATCATCAGGGTTGCACCAGCAACCCCACCCCCCTCTCCGGCCAGCCTGGGAGGAGCGAGGGCAGAGGGATGATGGAGACCTGTGCCCCACACAACTCCTGGTGCGGGGAGAGGAGCAGGGTGGGATGTATCCAGCTGCCAGAACACATTCCCAATTAAATGAAAGAAATCTTAATGTCGTAACACTCATTTACTTCGAGTGTTCTGGATTATGTTTCCAAAATGGAAGTAGCTTAATTTTTTTAGACTTCAGAATAATGTTTTTAAGAAATGAAAAGAAAAAAGAAAAACGCACCTGAAATTCCACTAGCAGAAAGAATCACTGTTAGTATTTTCACTTTTAAAGATCTTCTGTTTGTTTCTTACTCACAGAAGGTTAGTGAGTCACCCCCACCCCTGCCCCAGGGTGAGAAGAGGAAGAAAGAAGTAATTATGACTGAGTTCTGAGATAATGTCACTAATATTTAGGCCTGAAATGAGCACAAAAGTTATAAGCTATCCCTCTTTCAAGCTTCTAGCAATCTTTGTTTGAATGTATGTCCTTTTTAATGTAACTGTGGGATAATAGTAATGACAGTAATAATGCCCATCATTTACTCGATACTATCTGCTAAGCATTAAACCAGGTACCTGCCATATGCTTTCCCATTTGAATTTTTTGTCACAATTCCATGAGTTATGGAGTGCTTTTTCCATTACACACTGGGGAAATTGAGGCTCAGCGAAGTTAAGTCCAGCTACTAAGTGACAGAATTAGGATCTGAACATAGGCCTGTCTGATTGCAAAGGCTGTGTTCTTTTTTGCCATACCATACTGCCATAGCTAATGTCATCATCCAACTGTATCTTCCAGAGCTACTGTTATTGTCTCTAAGAAAACAGTAAGGTACTGAAGGAACCATTACCAGTTTTAGAACCCAAAAAGCTGGACCTAAGAACTTAAAGTCAAATATGAAGTAATATACTTCTGGCAAGAATTTCCACCCTACAACTTCTCCAGCCTCAAGACAGCAGAAGGGTTTTCTCACCGCAGGAACACCACACTCCAGTAACTCTGGAAAGGAAGTGTATGCCCACCAATCAGCTGCCATCTCTTTCAGGGCCCTGAGTTCCGGTCACAAGGCAACCACCCCTATTTTCTAAGGAATCCAGAGATTCCTTAGAAACACCAGATAGCGGGAGAAACATTTTGGTTTTGATCAACAACGATCTTTCACCAGTAAGGGCCATGTGGCTTGGGCTGTTTTCCCAGGCGTAAAATTGAGGTTGGAGTGAATTAGGAAATGCACATTTGCTATCCACAATCTCTGCATCCATATGCCCTACACCTGCTTTGATTTATAAGTACTTAAGAGCTTTAGAGCAAAACTGGTTTATAATACAAAAAGAGACGCAAAGAACTCTTGGCAATGGGTTAAACTGATGAAGGCAAGGTACTACCCAGCTCACTGGAAACTCAGTAACAAGATAGGTAGCCAATGACTATGCAATGTGCTCTTCTTTAGATCACCGCTTCCCAACATTTTCACGTCCTGGCACTCAGAGAAAATGGTAACGCCTATATGGCACAATGGGGTAAACTGGAGGAGGGCTGGGAGAAATCATTACAGTCTCCTTATATTATATATTTATGATTGAATAATAAAGTAAAAGTAGTAGGGAAGATATTAAATGTTGAAATATTTAAAACTTCCAAATAAGATCTTTCCAGATTTTTAATGAGAAATCTGAACTTACTCCTTTGAACATAACTTTTCCTTATAAGGTTTTATGTAAAAATTAGCTACATGTACTTGGTGACACAGCCTTTTTTAAATCATGATCTCTTTATAATTCTTGGTCACCATCAATGAGAAACTTGCAGGTAATTTAAAAATTTTAAACATTTTATATAACCATTCAAAAATTCATAGCCACTAAAGCTACATTTAGCAAATCTAACCTCTTCCTCCTATTTTAAATTGGAATGTCTGTTAATAATATAAATATGTTTCAAAACCTACAAAATTTTTCATAATGAGAATTTCAAAATAATGATGAAATTCTAATTTGCAGAATGCACACAAGTTGTTGGTGTAGTTCTGAAGATAACACGGATGCCACCAAAAGGGTCTATCAATACCGTGTCAACAGACCTATCAATAACTGAAGGCAGAGATTTGAGGTAGCCATCTGGAGCTGTGCCTTCCACCAAGGACACTATTCCAGACTATTCCAGATGAATATTTCATACCTTGAATCCATTCACAGCACACTCTCAGGAAGTTCTGCTCTAGATAAAGATCACAAACCTGCATGGACCTCTTTCCAAAGTTCAGTCTCTGGTTTTCGTTCACTACGCACATTCTAGTTCCTGCAGTCAAAAAAACAACCTTTCTCTAATTATCTATCTGGTATCATCCCTTAACCTTCCACTATCTGGATGTCTCTGTTTCACTGAGTTCTCTTTACAGAGTGCATACTTAAACTTTTCTTCACACCACACAAAAATCACCAAGGATTTCAAAATGAAACTCCCCAAATGTTTTTCAAATTTCTAATTTAAAATATTCTGAATTAAATGCAATTTTTAAGAGCCTTTATACTTTACTTTTAATAAACCTTTATAGTCCTATGGGGAAGTTAATGTACATTACCTTCAGATCCTTAGGATGATCCTTTAAAGAGCCAGTGAACGTTACTCTTCCAATTTTACATGATAAGCCTATACAGAGAGACTTAAGTAACTGGTTCCAAATTTTTCCACTAGTAAACTGTGAACATACATCTCCTAAGTCATAAGCCAGTGCTCTTCTCTGTCACATCTCTTCCGCACTTGAAGTTATGCCCTATAGGTTCCCAAGTAAAAAGCATAAAGTGGTAGTATAAAGAGTGGCTGTTTGTTACCTTTGTGTCTCCAGGGTCTGACTGAAGTCCTTCCATTGTGGCCCAAAGTGGATAGACTTCAAGAGTGCCCAAGACCATCCAAGAGAGATCTGGATCCAGGGCAGGATAGAAAAAAATCACCCCCTTCCTTCTCCTCAGCTCCTTTTCTGCCCCTACTTCCCCACCCTTCAGCCTTATCACCACCCTGCATTTCCCTCATTCAGTGTGAGGGTGAAACCAATTAAAATAAACTTGATTGAAGGCAACTGCAGAGAAAGGGAAACCACAAAGGACAAGGAGGGTCTACACTTGAGATAAGCCAGGGCAGTCTTTGGCCTTGAGAAGGTAAAAAGAGAGTAGTTTCTATGCAGATCAGCCAGAGCCTTTAAGCACTTGTGGGCAGGGTCATCTCCTTCACCCTAACTTCCTCCAGCATGTGTTACTGATGGATCTCCATCATGGACAGTGCTAGACTCTAGGGATGATTATGCTGCCAATTTTCCCTGTTATGGTCAAAATGGGCCTGCATGCTCAGGAGGTGTTAAATTCTTAGGGGAAGGGGGGAGAGGGGGAACCAGGCATTCTTATACTTTGGATGGATACTATAGCCATGCAACCATATGATTCCAGTATAGCATTTCTTATGCATCACTGAAATATGGCAAGATGTCAGCAAAGAGATTATAGGCCAAAGCTTAGTTCATTCCCAGCTGTTTCTTTTTTTTTTTTTTTTTTTTTTTTTTTTTTTTTAAAGATTTTATTTATTTATTTGAGAGAGAGAGAATGAGAGACAGAGAGCACGAGAGGGAAGGGGATCAGAGGGAGAAGCAGACCCCCCGCTGAGCAGGGAGCCCGATGCGGGACTCGATCCCGGGACTCCAGGATCATGACCTGAGCTGAAGGCAGTCGCTTAACCAACTGAGCCACCCAGGCGCCCTCCCAGCTGTTTCTCAGCAGATACATCCTACTTCTTAGAAAGGATAGCATTGTATATTCATCCAGTTAGAGTCCATCTCTCTATATGATTAACTGTCATTGCCTCAAACTCCTCTATAATTTTAGCTTTAGCAACTTTCTTTGGCAACTTTTTTCCTCACATGGATGTCCTCCTCCTGTGAGAGAAGAGGAGAAAATACACCCTGTCGGCTAGTATTTTGCCTTCCTCAGCTCAAGTTCTTGCCAAGTTCTCTTTATGCCTTGCGTGCCCTAAAGTCCTAGTTGAAGCCCTCAAGAACTTATAAATCAAGATTACTGTCGGGTGCCTGGGTGGCTCAGTCGTTAAGCGTCTGCCTTCAGCTCAGGTCATGATCCCAGGGTCCTGGGATCGAGTCCCACATCGGGCTCCCTGCTCGGCAGGAAGCCTGCTTCTCGCTCTCCCACTCCCCCTGCTTGTGTTCCTGCTCTCGCTATCTCTCTCTCTCTGTCAAATAAATAAATAAAATCTTTAAAAAAAAAAAAAGATTACTGTCAAGGTCGTTTACACTGCATTACTATTTTTTTTAAAGATTTTATTTATTTATTTGAGACAGAGAGAATGAGAGACAGAGAGCACGAGAGGGAAGAGGGCAGAGGGAGAAGCAGACCCCCTGCTGAGCAGGGAGCCCGATGCGGGACTCGATCCCGGGACTCCAGGATCATGACCTGAGCCGAAGGCAGTCGCTTAACCAACTGAGCCACCCAGGCGCCCACTGCATTACTATTTAAATCCTTCTCTATACAAATAAAAATGGAATTATACCATTATTTTAATTTAACATTTCCCAGGAAGGGCTGATGGCTGGTACTTCAGGTGAAAACCCAACACTGTAAACCATGTGTAACCAATTCATGTAACTCAATTGTTGCAATGGTTTTTTGCCATGGTTTTTCTATTTTAGTGGTGTAAGGATGTTTCACACCTTCATCATATGGGTCAACTACAAATCTCATAAATCATTTAGCTATGAACATCAAAAACTTTCCTAACAAAATGAATAACGATTTACAATTAAAATTTCAGGACCAGTAAAATATTAACTATCAGACTTAGACCCAGTGATACATCAAAATGGCCTATAATAAATTAGCCTTTTTATATATTTTTAATTTGAGTGAGGAGCCCATTAACTCAAAAATAAATCAGGCAAAATTTGTTACATGTTGTCAAGTTTTTGCATAGCTCTACTTGTGTTATTTTTTCTGATTCCAAATTCAAAATCCCATAGTTCTTGAACACTATTATATCCTCAGTTTACTGGGCATTCATAGAATTGGGCCTAAATGATCCCTCCTGAAGCACTTTTCTCTCTTGGCTTCCCTGATTTCAGCTCCCTGGATTTCCTTCAGCCCCGTTAGCTGCTCCTTCTTGGCCTCCTTCACCGACTCCACCTCCTTTTCCTACCTTCAAATTTTTAGTGTTCCTCAGAGCTCAGTCCCAGACTTTCTCTATTTCTTGTATTCTATGTTGGTAAATTCATCCACTTCTGAGATTTTTAAGGACTATTTCCTATCCAAAAACCAGTATGGCATCTTTGACTTAGACTTCTTTCTCTTAAGTTCTACACTTGGATGTATTATAGAGAACTTAAACTTAACATGAAAAATATACAGTGCACTAAAATTCAAGTGTTCAAAGAAAAAAAGAGTCTAGGGAAGCAACATATTTCTGTTTATCTTTTACAACGTGTCTCTCCAATAGTTTTTAAAATTCTCATTGTGGTATAATTGAAATACAATAAATTGCAAATATTTTAAGTGTGTAATTTGATTACTTTTGACAAATGTACATACTTGTGAAACAATCACCACAAAGATAAATATTTCATCACCCCAAAAGTTTTGCCATGTCCTTTTGTAATCCCTCCCTCTACCCCTATTTCCAGGCAACCATCGATCAACTTCCTGTCACTATAGATTAGTTTGCATTTTCTGGAATTCTATATAAATGGATTCATATAGTGTATATTTTTTGTGCCTGGATTCTTTTACTCACCATGATTTTTTTTTTAAGATTTTATTTATTTATTTGAGAAAGAGAGCATGACTGGGCGGGGGGGCACAGAGTGGCAGAGGAAGAGGGAGAAGCAGGCTCCCCACTGAGGACCTAGACCCCGAGATCATGACCTGAGCTGAAGGCAGATGCTTAACCAACTAAGCCACCCAGACACCCCTCACTCACCAGGATTTGAGATTCATCCATGTTGTTCCATGTATCCACAATTTATTCCTTGCTATTGATGGGTAGTATTCCATTGTATGGTTTTACAACAATTTGTTTATCTATTCTCCTGTTATGTTCATTTGGATTGTTTCTAGTTTGAGGCTATTACATATAAAGCTGCTATGATCATTTGTATACATGTCTTTGTATGGACTTATGCTCTTTTATTTCTCTTGGGTAAATACCTAGAAGTGGAAAGGCTGGATCACAGGGTAGGTGTACTTTAAATCTTTAAGAAACTGCTAATTCTGGTCAAGATGGTAATGTAGGGAGACTCCTGAACTCACCTCCTCCCATGAACACAATGAATATATAGTTCTAACAATTAGCTCTGAAAGAAATCCTGAAACTAGCTGAGTGACTCCTACACACTGGGCGAACAAATAAAAACCCACATCAAAGTGAGTGGGAGAGGCTAAAACTCAATCTAACCATAAATCCCAACCCTGGCTTGGTGACACACAACTGAGAGGAAACACAAAACTCCCAACTACTCCCTGAGAAGTATGGACCTGAAAAGTTTATACCCCACATCTAGAGCCCCAACATTTAAGACTTCCACCTGAAAGATGGGCCTCCAAAACAACTAGCTTTGAAAGCCAAGAAGTCTTGCATCCACAAGACCCAAAAAGGCTATTGCAAACTCAGAGACAGTTCTTTAAGGGTGAGGTGGACTCACTATGGCTGTCCCCACAGCTTCCAGTATAGAGGCAACAGACTAAAATTTGATGTCTTTTTGTGAAAGGGGCCTATTTGCTTATCTTAAAAGCTGCAGCCTGAAGGGCAGGCTTCTAATTTAAAACACATCTAGGGGGGCGCCTGGGTGGCTCAGTCGTTAAGCGTCTGCCTTCGGCTCAGGTCATGATCCCAGGGTCCTGGAATCGAGCCCCGCATCAGGCTCCCTGCTCCACGGGAAGCCTGCTTCTCCCTCTCCCACTCCCCCTGCTTGTGTTCCCTCTCTGGCTGTCTTTCTCTCTGTCAAATAAATAAAACCTTAAAAAAAAATAAAAAATAAAACACATCTAGGGGCAAACTGCAATCCTCCTCAGAGACTGGGGAGGCCACTGGGTGCCATCTTTGTGTTTTCCATCTGCCCTACTCCAGGTCACCAGTATCTCTGAAAAAGAAGCCAAGAGAAAGCTGAGGTAGCTATCCTTAGACAAAATACACTTTAAGACAAAGACTGTAATAAGAGACAAAGAAGGTCATTATATAATGACAAGGGGATTAATCCAACAAGAGGATATAGCATTTGCAAATATTTATGCACCCAACATAGGAGCACCTAAATACATAAAGCAAATGTTAAAAGACCTACAAGGAGAAATAGACAACAAAAGAGTAATGGTAGAGGACTCCAATATCCCACTTCCATCAATGAGTAGATATCCAGACAGAAAATCAATAAGGAAACATTGGACTTAAGTGATGTGTTAGACCAGACAGACTTAACAGACATTTACAGAACATTCCATCCTAAAGCAGCAGAATACACATTCTTCTGAAGTACACATGGAACATTCCCCAGAATAGATATATTAGGACACAAAAGAAGTCTCAACAAATTCAAGAAAATAGAAATTATATCAAGTACCTTTTCAGACCAACATCTTTTCAGACCAACATCTTTTCAGACCAAAATAAAATGAAACTAGAAATCAATTACAGGAAAAAAGCTGGAAATTTCACAAATACATGGAAATTAAACAGCATACTCTTGAGCAGTCAATGGATCAAAGGACAATACAAAAAGGAAATCAAAAAACCATCTTGAGACAAATGAAAATGAAAACACAACATACCAAAACTAGGAATGTAGCAAAAGCATTCTAAAAGGGAATTTTATGGGTGCCTGGGTGGCTCAATCAGTTAAGTGTGTGACTCTTGATTTCAGCTCAGGTCATGATGTCAGGGTCCTGGGATTTAGCCCCCTGTCAGGCTTCCCGCTTGTCATTGAGCCTGCTTAAGATTCTCTGCCCCTCTCCCTCTGCCCCTCCCCATATCACACACACGTGTGCTCTCACTCTTGTGAGCACTTTCTCTCTCTCTAAAAAATAAATTAACAGACAAACAAACAGGAAGTTTATAGTGATAAACACATCAAGAAAAAAATCTCAAAGAAACAGCCTAACTTTACAGCCCAAGGAGCTAAAAAAAGAACAAAGCCCAAAGTTAGCAGAAGAAAGGAAATAATAAAGATTGGAACAAAAATAAATGAAATAGAGCATAGGAAAACAATGAAAAAGACTAACACAACCAAGAGTTGTTTTTTTGAAAAGAAAAAACAAAATTAACAAACGTTTAGCCAGACTCACCAAGAAAAAGAGAGAAGGCTCAAACAAAATCAGAAGTGAAAGAGGGTAAGTTACAACTGATACCACAAAAATACAAGGGATCATAAGAGACTATTATAAACTATACACCAACAAATTGGAGAATATAAAAAGAAGTAAATTCCTAGAAATGTATAACCAACCAAGACTGAATTATGAAGAAACAGAAAATCTAAACAGACCAATTATAAGAGACCAATCTTACTTACAATCCAGTAATAAAAAAACTTCCCAACAAACAAAAGCCCAGGACCAAATGGCTTCACTGGTAAATTCTACCAAATATTTAAGGAATTAATGCCAATCTGTCTCAAATTCTTCCAAAAAATAAAAAAGAGAATGCTTCAAAACTCATTTTATGAGGCCAGCATTACCTTGATACCAAAACCAGGCAAGAAAAGAAAAAATCAGGCCAAAATGCCTGATGAACATAGATGCAAAGATCTTCAACAAAATATCAGCAAACCAAATTAACAATACATTAAAAGGATCATACAAAAAGGGACACCTGGGTGGCTCAGTAGGTTAAGCATCTGCCTTTGGCTCAGGTCATGATCCCAGGGTCCTGGGATCGAGTCCCACATCAGGCTCCCTGCTCAGCAAGGAGCCTGCTTCTCCCTCTCCAGCCACCTCTCCCCCTGCTCATGCTTTCTCTCTCTCTCTCTCTTGCTCTTGCTCAAATAAATAAATAAAATCTTTTAAAAATTAATTAATTAATTAAAAGGATCATACACCAGGAACAAGTGGAATTTATTCCAGGGATGCGAGGATGGTTCACCATCTGCAAAACAATCAATGTTAATATGTTAACAAAATGAAGAATAAAAATCATATGATCATTTCAATAAATGCAGAAAAAACATTTGACAAAATCAATAGTCATTCATGATAAAAACTCTCAACAAATTGTGTATAGAGGGAAGGTACCTCAACATAATAAAGGCTGTATATGACAAGCCCACAGCTAACATCATACCCAATTAAAAGATTGAAAGCTTTCCCTCTAAATCAGAAACAAGACAGGATACTCACTCTTGCCACTTTCATGCAACACAGTACTAGAAGTCCTTACCAGACCAATTAGGTAAGAAAAAATAAATAAAAGCATCCAAATCAGAGAAGAGAAAATAAAACTGTCTCTATTTGCAGATAACATGATACTATATACAGAAACTTGGGAGACTCTATCAAAAAACTGTTAGAGGGAGCCTGGGTGGCTCAGTCGTTAAGCGTCTGCCTTTGGCTCAGGTCATGATCCCAGGGTCCTGGGATCGAGCCCCACGTCAGGCTCCCTGCTCGGCAGGAAGCCTGCTTCTCCCTCTCCCACTCCCCCTGCTTGTGTTCCTGCTCTCACTATCTCTCTCTCTGTCAAATAAATAAATAAAATCTTTACCAAAAAAAAAAAAAAACTGTTAGAACTTGGGGCACCCTGGGTGGCTCAGTCAGTGGAGCATCCAACTCTTGATTTCGGCTCGGGTCATGATCTCAGAGTGGTGAGATCAAGCTCCATCTTGGGCTCCATGCTCAGCATAGAGTATGCTTAAGATTCTCTCCCTCTCCTTCTCCCTCTGCCCCTCTTGCTCATACTCTCTCTCTCTCTAAAATAAATAAATAAATCTTAAAAAAAAAAAAAGGTTGAAAGCAAATAGAAAAAGATACATCATATAAGCATAAACATCAAGAAGATTGGAGTGGCAATTTTAATGTCAGATGAAATAGACTTCAAGGCAAAGAGTGTTCCTAGAGATAAAGGGGGAATGGCATATCACAATGATGAAAGGATCATTTCATCAGAAAGACTTTTAAATTTTTTGTGTATGTGCACTTAATAAGAGAGTCTCAAAAATATATGTGGTAAAGATTGACCAAATTATAGGGAGAAATAGAAATTCCACGACTGTGATAAGGATTTTAATATTATCTCTCAGCATTTGAGAAGACAACTTCACACACACACAAAAATCAGTAAAGATAAAATTTTAACAACAGTATCAACCTTATTGATTAATTGACATTTATGAAACATTACATCAAACAGCTGCAGAATATACATTCCTTTCAAGTGCAGTAGCATTCACTAAGAAGAAGCAACAATGGCCAAAAACCAGGTGATGGGCCATGAAACAGGTCTCAGCAGCTTAAAGGGAGCAAAATCATACAATGTATATTCCCTGACCACAAGAGCATTCAGTTAGAAATCAATAACAAATTATATCAAGTATCTTGAAGAGAACGCTTCTAAATATTTCATAGGTCAAAGACAACATGATGAGAGAAATTAGAAAATATTTTAACTGAATGATGATGCAAATATACAAATTTTGTGACATGGAACTAACACACTACTTAGAGTGAAAAGCATGGCTTTAAATGCTTATGTTAAAAAAGAAGAAAGATTTAAAATCAATGACTAAGGTTTTACCTTAGGAAACTAAAAAGAGAGAGAGAGCAAAGCAAACCAAAGTAGAAGGAAGTGAATAACAAAGATAAGAACAGGAAGGAAGGAAGGAAGGAAGGAAGGAAGGAAGGAAGGAAGGAAGGAAGGAAGGAAGGAAGGAAGGAAGAAGAAGAAGAAAGAAAGAAAGAAAGAAAGAAAGAAAGAAAGAAAGAAAGAAAG
>NC_058405.1:59645786-59726692 GCF_002201575.2 Neomonachus schauinslandi | reverse complement strand
AAGAAAGAAAGAAAGAAAGAAAGAAAGAAAGAAAGAAAGAAAGAAAGAAAGAAAGAAAGAAAGAAAGAAAAAGAAAGAACGAAAGAACAGGAAATAGAGAAAATCAACAAATCCAAAAGCTGTTTTCTTGAAAAGATGAACAAAACTGACACATCTCTAGCTGGAGTGGTCAAGGGAAAAAGAGAGACAAAACAAGTCACCAATATCAGAAATAAAAGAGTTCTAACAACAGATTCTATAGACAATATTAGGATAATTAGAGAATATTACGAACAACTTTATGCCAACAAATTTGACAATTTAAAGGAAATGAACAAATTTCTTGAAAAATGCAACTGTTAAATAAATGGATTTTGGTATTAAAAAATCTTCTCCAGGGCGCCTGGGTGGCTCAGTCGGTTAAGCGACTGCCTACGGCTCAGGTCATGATCCTGGAGTCCCGGGATCGAGTCCCACATCGGGCTCCCTGCCCTGCGGGGAGCCTGCTTCTCCCTCTCCCCCTCCCCCTGCTGTGTTCCCTCTCTCACTGTGTCTCTCTCTGTCAAATAAATAAATAAAATCTTTAAAAAAAAAAAAATCTTCTCCAAAAGAAATTGTAGAGGTCTTGGACATCTTTTGTAAGATTTATTCCTAGACAATTTTTGGCATGGTATTACTGTGAATAGGGAATATATGTATGTATTTCTCTAAATTTTTAAAAATCTTAAAATTTTTATTTTTTCCAGTTTTATTAAAATATAATTAATATTTAAGATTGTGTAAGTTTAAGGTATACAATGTAATTATTTGAGATATATAGTGAATGATTACCACAACAAGGTTAGTTAACACATCCATCACATTACATAGCTACAGATTTTGTGTGTGGTAACTTTATTTTTTTATCTTTGTTTATTTTAATTTTAATTTTATTTTATTTTAAATTCCAGTATAGATAACATACTGTGTTATATTAGTTTCAGGTGTGTAACATAGTGATTCAACATTTCCATACATCACCCAGTGCTCATCATGACACGTGCCCTCCTTAATCCCCATCACCTAGTTTACCCATCACCCCCTACCCACCTCCCCTCTGGTAACCATCAGTTTGTTCTCTATAGTTAAGAGTCTGTTTCTTCTTATCTCTCTCTGTCTCTGTCTTTCCCCTTTGCTTGTTTGTTTCGTTTCTTAAATTCCACAAATGAGTAAAATCATACGGTATTTGACTCTGACTGACTTATTTCACTTAGCATTATATTCTCTAGCTCCATCCATGTTTTTGCAAATGGCAATATCTCATTCTTTTTTATGGCTGAATAATATTCCATTGTGTATATGTACCACATCACTTCTATCCATTCATCAATCAATGGACACTTGGCACTTTAGCATTTCTTATCTTGGGGATAAATTATTTTAAAATTTCTTTATCAGAAAATGTCTTTATTTTGCTTTCATTTCTGAAAGATATTTTCCCTGGAGCTTGAATTTCCGGGTTAACAATTATTTTCTTTCAGCATTTTATGCTGTCTCACTACCTTCTAGCCTTCCATGGCTTCAGATGAGAAACTTAAAGTTATTTGAATTGGTGTTCCCCTGTATATAGTGTACTATTTTTCTCTAGTTTCTGTCAAGATTTTTAAATTTATCACTGGTTTTTAGAAGTTTGATTCTGATGAGTTCTAGGTATATTTTTTTTTAATTTTTATCCTCTTTGGGGTTCACTGGACTTCTTGAGTCCTCTTCCAAATTTGGGGAGTATTTTGGCCATTATTTCTTCAAATATTTTTTCTGCCTCAGTCTCTTTATCCTTGCCTTCTGGGATTAAGAAACCACATATTGATATTGTCCTACAGGTCCCTGAGGTTATGTTTATTTTTTCAATCTTTTCTCCCTGTTCTTTAGACTAGATAACTTTTATTGATCTATCCTCAAGTTCACAGACTCTTGTCTCTATCATTTCCATGTTGCTATGGAGCCCATCCAGTTTTCAGATATTGGGGGTTTTTTTAGTTCTAAATTTTCTATATTTTTTTCAGTCCTGAAATAGCCATTTCATTCTCTTTCTAGTTCTCTGCGAAAAGCTTCTATCTTTCCATACATTTCAAGTGTATTTCCTTACCTCATGGTGCACAGATAGTTATAATAGCTGTTTTAAAGTCTGTGTCTCATAATCCCAATATCCAGGTCACACTAAGTTTAAAACATATGTTGATTATCTTTTCTGTTGGGCTAAAGATGTGAATACATTTCCCTGACTTTTTAATATCTCACGTAATGGTTGAAATGTGTCTGGGCATTGTGAATGTTCTATTTTTTTAGATGCTGAGTCCTATTATAATCCTCTAGAGAATGTTGATGTTCTTATTTTAGTGGCAATCAACTGTGTAGGCTCAGATTGCAAGTTCTATCTTACCATCTGTGGGTACTGGTTCAAACTTCACTTTCATTGTCAAAGCCCGTGCTATGCTAGTTAAGTCTGTCACTCCCATTTGTACTTCAAGAATGGGCCTGAGATTTGTGCAGATGAATACATGGAATGAGGGATCCGTTTTCCAGTTCTCTCCATGCTGGTATTCTCCCCTCACTCTCAGCCCCTAAGGGCTCCTTTTCCTGGTTCTTGTAGCCAGAAGGAATGGGTTTCCATTAAGATTCTATCTGCCTGTACTGCCATCACTCCCTCACTATTCCATAATCTGTACCACCCTTGGGGTATGGCCCTAAGAAAGGAGGGGGAAACATGAGAATCTCACCACTCTGTGGTCACTTGTCCACGTTTTCAGAATCCTCAAATACTGTTTTTTTGTTTTGTTTTGTTTGTATTTTATCCAGTGTTTACAGCTGCAGTCAGTGGAAGAGATGGGTTATATTGGGTTTACTTTGCCATGCCAGAACCAAAATCCTCAGTAGATTTATAGGCTGAGGATCGGGGCTATTTCACTCCTATCCTAGTTATTTAAATTGAAAAATTCCAACAGGGGTGTGGACACTGTGTGTGCCTATAAGTATGAGTGTGTTGTATGTGCCCATGTGTGTGCTAAACACTTGACCTACATCCCTAGACCATCGCAAATGCTTATCTCAAAGTGTTGGTGCAAGGCTTAAATAAGATAATGGAAATAAAGTGCCCAGTACAGTATCTGGCAATTAGTTCCCGTTTCCACTACTCAGTAGAAAGTGCGCTAAACTGCAAATAACTTGTTTTTTAAAACAAAAATAACTATGATGGAAAATTGAGATGCTTAGACATGTTCTTGGCATCTAATTATTAAAGACACTGAGTGTTTCTCTTTTTGTTCTTAATCATATACTACTCCTTCCTTCTCTCTTGCTGGTTCTTCTCTTTGTTGACAACAATCAACCACATCACCGAGATGACATTGAAGTCAGGCACATCTGTAGTATTAACTGAAGAAGAATCTGTTTCCATAGTTCTGGCCCATCCTAAAGCCTGAACTCTACTCTCTGCTTGCTTTGCATCATTATCACATACAAAGAAACTGCCTGAAAGGAAACCACAAGAAAACAGTAACATTTTAAACTCAAACTCACTTCAAAGTGAAGTTCTCTATATGTGGCTAAGAATACCAAGGTGCAATAGATGAGTGGCACACAATATTCCATGACAACTAATAAAAGATTAGTGTAACACAGTGACCAAAAAAGGGATTTGGGAGAAGTGGGAGAGAGATGGAATGAGGGAAAGTAAGGAGAGACTGGGAGAGAGAAAAAGAGACTAAAGTTTCCCTGTTCCTTAAAAGTGTAGGAAGAATTCTAGTCAAAATATAATCATTCAAATCCTTTTTAGTCTTGCAGCTGTAACAATATGACCCAATCCCACAGAAGTCAAAGCCATTTGCCATAAATAGAGGTGTCCCATCACCCCAGGTCATACATAGAACTGCATTCCTGAGGTCCCTGTTTCTAGCACTCTGCTAGCAAAAAAATAAAGAGCATTCTAACATGGAGAGTTGAAATGCAGTCTGCACAAAATTTAAATCCCTCTGATTAGTTCTCCAAACATAACCATATCTACCAGCTTTTCTGGTGGCCTTTGCTAGGCAAGTATGGACTCCAGAACCTACCCTCCCCAGGCTATTCCATCCATTTATTCAATAAAAGCAAACCTATAGCATTACCCAGGGAAAATCTGTTTCCATAGCTCTGCCCCATCCTTTAAGCCAGCTCTCTGCCTACTTTGCATCATGGCTACACATAATGCAAGTGCCTGAAAGGAAACTGCAAGAAAGACCATTTTTTAAATCCAAACTCACTTCAAAGTAAGGAAGCTCTCCATATGTAGCCAAGAACCTCAAGGTGTAATATATGAGGGACAACACTATTCAAAGAAAATAAAAGATTAGTGCAACATAGCCTCCAAAACATGGGATTGGTGAGGGGAGCAGGAGAGGGGGAAGAGAAGGTGGGCTCACTGTGCTCCAGGCCTCGGCCTCCTGAAAGTGAAAGCAACCTTGCTCTTTGAGGTGTTCTCCAATCTAACAGGGTTTCAAAGAAAAGAACAGAATTGAGGAGTATAAATAACTCCTTTCCATCCCTGCATCAGTATGTAACTGGACTTGGACCAGAGCACTTGTTACCATGAGGCTGACATCTTACACAGCTCAGCTTCTCAACTGAGCCAAAGGGTTGGAGCTTTCCAGGCATGGGGCCCATAGGAGCAGGCTTCTGAAAGAATCAGTTTTGGGTAACAGAATCTATTTGTGGTCTATAACCAATCAGGAAATGGAGGAAAATAGGCCTAAATCACTGCTGATTGCCAAGTGTCATAGAGCAGGTCCAAGCACACATAACTTCAGACAGATAATAATTCTCACTCCAATGTCTTAAGAGGCAAAATGGAAACTAAAGATGGCATAAAAACAGTGCACTCTCCAGGGCACTCTTCATATAGTATGGAGAAGGATGTTCAGAGCACAATTATGGGTACTTTTCAAAAAAAGCATTAAGTCATATTATTGAAGTATTTTGTCAACTCCTTTATTTTCTTTTGTTGCAAGTCAGTAAAAGCAAAAAGAGAAATTTTAAGAAAGTTTAAAAACAAAACAAAAACCCACCTTAAAAATTTTGATTGTTCTTGGAGAGTGTTCTAGAAAAATCATGCATGGGGGGAAAGGAAAGGTAACACATTTAGTGACTACTCTGGCCCTGCTCTTGGCCAAGTTCTTTTACAGTGACTGCTTTCAGTTTCACAAACCCTGTGAAGTTTAGAGATGAGAAAACTGAGATTCAGAGATAATAAGCGACTTGCCCAAAGTCACACACCAAATGGGCAGTGGAGCGGGGTTTCTAACTGGATCTCTCTGATTGCAAATGCCTTTCTAATTATGCTATGTAAAATGTGCCTGGAAGCAACTGAGTTTTGGTCCTGGTTATTCATTTACTAACTCGCTGAGTGACCATAGACCAGTCATCCTATTTCTCCGGGACTTGTTTTCGTCATATGAAAATGGTGTCTCCTAAGGCTCCCTTCAGCTCTACCTTGTATGCCCCACTGCTCAGGGGGTCCTAATCCTTCCAGTACCAAAGACCCTTTTCTTCTTTTTCATGTTTTTCCTTTTTTAGAACGGTATCTAACCAAATTTGTATCTCAGGCAACAATGGATTTATTTTTTCCATTGTAATTAATTTTAAAAAATTCTATGCATCAGTGAGGGTCCAGTAAGGAAAACAGAAGCCACTCTAGGTATTCCAAACACAGAGGATTTGACATGAGGAGTTTATTGCACAGATGATAGAAGAGCTGAAAGAGCACCCAGGAAACCACAGCAAGAGAAGGAAGCCATTGCCATTCCTTTGGCGAAAGAAAAAATGAGATATGTTGCTGTTTAAAGTCCAAAACTGGGATCATCCAGCAGGAGCTAGAACCACAGCAGAGGCTGCCTAGTGGGATGGGACCATGGAGGGAAGGGCAGTCCAGTGAAATATAGAGCCACTGAGGAAACACAACCAAGGAAGGAGGTATGGCCCAAGGCAGAGCAGAAGGGAGAGATTCCTGGTTCCCCCACATACACACCCTCTGGTCTTCCTCTGATGCCTCCCATTAACTGAACTTACTCGGAAGTGAGTTAGCAAGTAAACTGGGGAAATATATTTCCCTTGGATACAGAGCAGAACAAGGGAAGATGGACAACAGATTTGAGAGCAAACAGATAAGTGATCCACAAAACCCATCTAACTGGTAATCAGATCTGCTAATCAGCATATGACAACAAAGTGACCCAACGGACTAGATAGAACTCTGACCAAAAACAAAGCAACTTAACATCTTATTCAGCCCATGAAGCTTTGCCTCAGATTAAATGTATACTTTCCATTAGGCTCCTAGAAATAGTTTTTAAACCCTTTGGAACCGTCAGGTAATTA
This sequence comes from Neomonachus schauinslandi, assembly GCF_002201575.2. Lineage (NCBI taxonomy): Eukaryota > Metazoa > Chordata > Mammalia > Carnivora > Phocidae > Neomonachus > Neomonachus schauinslandi. The sequence continues at coordinate 59,720,326 of NC_058405.1, read as the reverse complement.
GGGGCAGCAGTTTGGGAATCACAATTCATGAATTTTACCAATCTGCTTTACACGTAATTCTAATAAAATGGAGAGATCCAGACTCAAAGAACAAGAAAAAAACTGAATCCTAATTCTAGCCCTGTCTGAAGTGACCCTCAGGAAATGGCTTCCCTTTCTCTGTATCTCAGACTTCCTGTTTGCAAATGAGTAGTCAAAATCACTACTAACCTCTAGAATTACAAATCATTACAGGTTACAAAATCACTACTAATCTCCAGAATTACTAATGAAGTTATGAGCAGAGATCTAAGTTTACTCACACTACACCCAGAAGACATACCATATTTCATCATGCTTAAAATATATATATATTTTTTTTACATTTTAACATATCTAAAATTGAGACATGTCTTAACATGTCATAGTTTAATTGGTAGTTGTGATAGCTAGTTGTATGTGTCAACTAGGCTACAATCCCCAGCTATTCAAACACTAATCTGTGTGTCACTATGAAGGTATTTTATAGATGTGATTAAAGCACATAATCAGTTGACTTAAGTAAAGGAGATTATCCTAGATAATCTGGGTAGGCCTGATTCAAATTGCTGAAAGGTCTTCAGAGCAAAGTAAGGCTTCCCTGATGAAGGCAGAATTTTGCCTGTGGACAACAGCCTCATGTCATGCCCAAGAGTTGAAGCCTGCTCTTCCTCACAACCTGCCCTAAGTATTTTGGACTCACCCAGCTAGCCCCCACAATCATGTAAGCCAATTCCTTGCAATAAATCTCTTAATATATATCTCCTAATAGTTTGGTTTCTCTAGTTGAATCCTGACTGATATAGTTTTTTTTCTTTCTCAGCAATTCATAAAATACTGGTTCTTTTAATAATCAATGGTATCTTAGCTTTGATAAAATATAGGAATTTCTACTGTCACTCCATAGCCCATATGATTATCCTCATAAGCCCCTATCCACTAAAGCAAACCTGGGAAAAAATTTAAATGCCTTTCTAATCCAGCAAACTACAATTACAGCAGTCACTTTAATTAACTGTTTGATTTGGGTAGAATCTCCTCTCCCTCCCCATCCTCCAATCCCAGATGGTGGCTGGTTGAAGAGGACAGCAATGATCATACGTAACAGTGTGACAGAGAAGAGGGAGTCCTCAGAGCCACATGGGGTCATCTGGATTCTCACTGAATCTCTACCGCAGAGAGGACAGACTGAGATTCTCCCTGAACTAGTGATCACAGAGGTACAAATGGGTATGCCTTGCCATTTGAGGTCACATGCTAACACTCACTGTAGGAACCCATGATCCATGTTATTCATCCTCATCTTTAAAAGCTCACCCAAAATGAACTCTCTCCTAAAATAGGGCCTCTGTTGGTTCACCAGGACCCCCAGCATCTCCATCTCCCCTCCCTAGGAAATTAAGTAACTTAAAAGTCCTGGTACCAAGCACAGGCCCAGGGGGTCCAGAATTACTGACCTGGACTCCCGACACCACCTGAATTTGCTCACATGCCATGCTGGCCATGGTACCATGTCCACAGCTGCGATTTTCCTACAGAGCTTCAGTCTTCACCACACTAGTCCAAAGGAACAAATGTTTCTTTGGCTTTTTCATTCCAAGTTTCATTCATGACACTTTCTAAAACTACACTCCCTTCCCTATCCCACGTTGGACCCTAAGAGAAGAAGAGAAACAAGGACCTGACATCTCACTTTCTCCTTTGCCCCTTAATCTTCCCATACTGGAAGGGCAAACTTTGCTTACTTCTCTTTACATCATATCTTCCTTCTACCCAAGGGCAGCAACGCCGTTGACTCAACCTACAGAGGCAGAACAGCAATCTTCTGAACACTTCATTAAAAAACTAAATGATCTGAGGCCTCCAGACCAGATTCTTGAGAGTCTACAGATATTTAGAAAAGCCACTTCCATTGGTCTATTGAGCCCATCATTTCAGTAAGTGAGAGGCCCCCAAAATATCAAAATTTACAATAGATGGAAATACATCTGAAAAATAATTTTAATATGTCATCTCCATTACAGATATTTTTGTCACCATTAGGGTCAAGAGTCTACCTGACATAAATGAACTCAACACACAGGGTTTTATAACTCTATCAAATGAGGAAAGCTTGGACTGATGGAGTGCATTTTACTTTATCAGTAATGGGTAGCACACAGAATAGCAAATTCAGGTCCTGCCACTTAAACCACCCAAGGCCTACCTCCTCCTCTACAAAATCCTTTACTGAAATGTGAAAATCCCTTATAAATTTCACAGTGCTATGTGCATACAAGATATTATTACTCTTTTTAAAATCATTAAAATTCTTGCTTCACTAATATTTTTTAGTTACATTACTCAGACTAACTTCTTAAGTACTGCTGGTCTATGGTCAATTTTCTCAGCTAAGAAATCCATGGTCTTAAAAAAATAAAAAAAGAAAGAAAGAAATCCATGGTCTCATTACTGTCACCAACAACATAATCATTATTATTATTGACTGAAAGAAGTATGTTCCTTATTTCAGCAAGGCAGCTTGCCATTTCTTCTTCCTTTTTTTTTTTTTTTTGTTTGCTTCCTAATAATCTAGGAAGGACCAAACAGTTTTAACCAAATTCTATGCAGTGTCATAAGACAATAAATTATATCTAATTTGTTCAGTCTACCATTTGAAACAAAATGTGTGTTGCTACAGTTTTCAAACACTGAAGAGATTCTAAAATTTTCCAGAATTTTAGCAAAATCTGGTAAGTTCAAAGAAACTATAGAAGTTCAGATTGCCTTGAATGATGACTGTAGGTTACAGGATACCTAGTGATTTTTAGTATTAAGAGAAGTCACATGCCTCCTGAACTTGATGATGCTAATTGATGATGGAAGGGCTGGCCAATAAGAGCAAAGGCCACCCTTCGTCAAACAAAAGTTGTGCTCGGGTCACTGCAGCTCTTGAGAGCAAACAAATCCTAGCTCTAGTTAGGTAGGCCCATACTTGTTTATCTGAGCTCTATGAACAACCATTGCCAGCCATAGTGACAAGCATACTTAGTGTGTGCTTTTTAAAATTTTTGCTTTTTAATGTCACCTCGAACCATAGCCACAAGCGCTGCAAGCTGCCTTTCTGAACCGAAGACGGGGTCCTTAGTTGCCATGGCTAAGGACAGTGATTATGAAATGCACAGGCCTGTGTCACACCTGCTCTCATGTAAGTCTGCATCCACTGCAGGCACTGTGACTGTTACATGGCTGTGGGCCTGCTCTGCACAGCAGGTTAGTTTAATTACTTCTCTTACCAACTGGGTAGGGAAATACAGTATTTCATCTGGGTTCTCCACAGAGCACTTTATTTGGTAATTGGACGTAGAGGAGAAAACCCATTTTTGTTGGCAGGAGCTGGGGCCTCCAGACAGAATTTCTAGGAGTACTGTTTTTATATAGAGAGGGTGCAGGTAAGGCCTTGGTGCTTTTTGGCCATCCCAGCAGAAAACCTGTTCTTGGGGCCTGCATGAGGACATTTCTTAATTGCCATGGTTGAGGACATATTTGATTTTTGGAAATAGCTAAAGGTCATATGGCACCCAGTCCACTGTATTAGAAGCTTGGGATCAAAAAGAAAAAATATTTGACATTATATAGAATGATTTTCCTGTGTGTTTCATTCACTGACTTTAAAAAAATTCAAAGGTAGAAGTTTAAAAAAGTATTTGAGCTCTAAGCTCATAGTAGGCACTCAAAAAATATTTTATCGTCATAATAACTTTAAAAAAGGCATCATTAGACTAAGCATATAATCTCACAAGGTCACTGATTTAAAGAGCAAAACTGTTTGAAAAGATAAATTCTGGAAATTTTAATTTTTAAATGACTAGATGACTTGCCTAAAGAAAAGTAAGTAAAATGAAAACTATTAGAAAGTACTTTCTAGATCTTCAGGCACAGGCACTGCCTCATCTTGGTTTGGTCTACACATATTATCAACAGTTGGTCAATGTTTGTTGATTTCAAAGTTTCCTGTGCAGCATTGTGCAGAAGACCTAAACAACATAACCAGATCACAGAAAAGCTTAGCAATGGTATGAAGGGGACAATGCTAGAGGATTTATTTGATTGCAAGTTCCAAGTTCTATATGTGTCAGCAAAGCATAGTTACCAAGAAATTAACACAACCTCAGTCTTCAGGAACCAAAGTACAGCGTTCAGTTTAATGTTGGCCAGAATCCTGCTCAAGTTTGTACTGACAGGGGAACCCGGAATAACATGTTCACATCCACACAAACTAAAGCAGAGCAGAGTAGAGGGCCTGGCATAGTGAGGGGAACAAAACCCAGGAAAAGTGAAGGACGACTGTCAGACTGGGGAAACTTCACCCAGAGAGGAGAAGTTTTGTGGGACACTTGATGCCTCACCGATATCTTCAAGATTTAAAGAAGAAGAGAGACTGGCTTTGCTGTATCTTCCTCTTCTTCAAGAGCAAGAATTAGGACCAGCTAATAGAAGTTATAGGAAAGGTAGATTTGAGTTAGTATAAGAGCTTTCTGAAAATTAAAATGGTCCAAAAATGGAATGAACTGCCTAGGGAGAGAAAGGGGGGCCATTACAGGAGGTGTTTAGATAGAAATTACATGGCTATTTATCAAAAATATTATAAAAAGGATTCTTGCACCACAGATGATTTGCCTGGAAGACATCAAGGGCCTTTCCCAATTCTTATAGCCCTTAATTCTAAGTAGTATCTGTGATCCCTACTGCACATGCTATGTGCATATGTACTTCACACAGGTGGTAGATTTATCTAAACTCATTAAAAAGGGGCACCTGGGTGGCTCAGTTAGCTAAGCATCTGACTCTTGATTTCAGCTCAGGTCATGATCTCAGGGTCGTGAGATCGAGCCCTGAGTACAGATCTCTGTACCAGGATTGGAGCCTGCTTAAGATTCTCTCTCTCCCTCTCCCTCTGCCCCTCCCCCCCCCAAAAATAAAATAAAATGAAATAAACTCATTAAAAATACTGTGACCCTACCACTGACAGAAAAATAATTATCTATACCTCACTTCCTGACATAACTGCTATTTACCACTCATCATTGTGAAACTTTCTTGTGGTTTTTCAGTTCAATCTTACCATTTAGTAGGAAGTAATTGAAATATTAGTTGAGACAAATGCCTAATATTCAGAAGTTGCTGGCAAACACTTACTAAGCACATACTGTGTTTGGCACTGCACTCGATACGTGCAAAAACAAATAAGGCATAGTCTCCTCCCATAAGATGCTTATAGACTAAAAGGTCAAATTACACCTGAACAGAAGTGCTAGTATATTCAGTGGTAAGACAGGAGCCACAGAATCTAGAAAAGTGCTTAGTCTCACCTAGTTTAAGGGAAGACTTTTTGGAGAGAAGGATGGTTTATTCAGCAAGAGTCAGCCAAGAAAAGGAAAACAGGAAGGGTATTCCAAAGAGAAGGATCATTGTGAGATGTAGAGCAGCACAGAGTGTGAAGGGATCACTAGAGTATAAAATGTCAAGTGCAAAGCAGGGAGGGGCAGGAAATGAGGCTGGGAAGACAGAAAGAAGGCAATGCATAAAAAGCTCATTTCTTCATCACTTAGAAGCTTGGAGACCAGCCACAACAGGACCATAATCAGAGAGGTAACAAGGTTAGATCTACATTTTAAGTAGAACAATTCAGCTAATAATGCCAAAGATAGTAAACTTAAAATTAGTAAACAAGAAAACTCATTTAAAGGATGACATTTATCCACATGTACTGTTGAAGGTTTAATTTTAAATTCCACACAGATTAAAACCCAGGTTAAGCATACTTAACATTAAACACACAAGCACAAACACATTCAATACAAGGATGAGAAGAGCAAATGCTCACGTCGGTCTTCCTAGGATACACATCTCTCTCTACTTCCACTAACTCAACTGTTCCCAGGAATGGAAGGGTCAATCAAATACAGCTCCTTCTCATTCATCTTTTTCAGAAATACATCTGGAAACTGCCATTCATCATCTTTGTCCTAATAAGCAGAAAGACAAGGGTAGAAACCTGTTCTTGAAGAAATAAATGTGGGAAGTCTTCTTTCTTTTCTTTCTTCTTTCTTTCTTTCTTTCTTTTTCTTTCTTTCTTTCTTTCTTTTTCTTTCTTTCTTTCTTTTCCTTTCTTTCTTCTTTTTCATTTTTTCCCCAAAATGTTCGTATCACTATGGGCTGGTGGGGAAAGAGAAACCTAAAGTCCAAGTTACTATCAGAGATGATTTTTCTCCCACTGATCATTCTTTTGAGACCAAAGGGATGGTGACATACAACTTAAAGATCATTTCTGTAAGTCTCTGAGATATACCTGACTTCACCCGATGAGATCACCCATCTAAGACAACATAAATAAAACTCCTGATCTGCTCAATCGTATTTATTCAGAATGAAAATCTCCTGTTCACCCTACACACTATAACTCTTTTATCCTCCTGTTTCCATCCTTGAATATGCAGTGTTGGTGATAGAAACTCCATTTTCCAGCACCTAGTATAAAACAGGTGCATCCTCCCATTTAATTTAGTTAACATTCTTAAGAGTTAGGTGTAAACTAGCTCTGGTTCTCCACATTGTTTCTTTTTTTTTTCTTTTTTAAGTTTTTATTTGAACTCTAGTTAGTTAACATATAGTGTAATGTTCCATACTAAGTTTCTAGAAAGTGTACACATGTGAATAAAACTATTTTCTTTTTGCAAAAGCAAAAACTAACTTCTGCTTCCTTATAATCCTATCACAAAACCATTAAAAAAAAAAAAAACTACAGGAAAAAAAATCCAGCAGTTTGGAGGGCCGGAGTTTTGCAACAATTTGCAAATGCTTCATAAGACTCACCAAAGCTTGTCTCAGAATTGAATCTGGTCAAACAAGAAAAAAACTATTATGTTAACATGGCCACCAAATAAAGACAGATGATTCCTCCTCCTTTTATCTCTAGTCTCCAAACTCTATTATTTTTCCACACAAGGTTTTAACTATGTGGAGCTAAGGGAAAACCTAAAATTTTGCTACTACATTTATCCAACAAAGTCCAAGTATCTGTCTACTGGAATACTTTCGCTAATGTTCATTTTTCATCATAAACAGATCTTTCACTTAAGGTGACAAAATTTCTCATGAGCTCTCTCAGGCACAAAAGGAAACCTGCCATCTAAGGGAAGATGCCCAGGCATGACTTCACAGGAGAGCTGGACCCCAGCCTTGGCCTTGTCAGTAACTTAGCTGTGTGACATGGACAGCAAGGGGGTTCATTGAAAGTATGCCTCTGGCTTCCTCTCTCTGTCTCTCTGTGTCTCTGTCTCTCTGTATCCATCTCTCTCTCTCTATCTCCCCTATGCAAAACAATAACAACTAGAGGAATTTCTCTAAAGAAGTTAAGTCAACTTCTTGGAAAGAAGGAGGGCTGCTTGGGAGGTAAAAGCCCAGATTAAAGTTCTTCTCATTCTGAAATGTTAAAGCCCCTTTTTGTTTGAAGGCTGACTCTGTATCAGCTCACTCTAAAGTAAAGCCTACCAGTCCACATACTCCACTTTCACATGCAGAGCACAGGCAGCTTTCCCTTTACAGAAGATACCTAGAGGGAAAATCATCTAACATATTTAACAGAATTAACAGGAAAATGGCAATGCCTAGATGTATCGCCATAACAATTACAGACAGGAAATATACAGAATATTTACCTCTTATGCAATTTTTAAGAGAAAGTTACTTGAGGATTTACTCCAGGAAAGTGAAAGCAAAACATAAAAACTGGAAATCAAAAAAATGGCTGGAACTCAACCAAGTAACCAATAAAAAGAAATTATATGGATGACAGTTGTGTGTCTGGCTAAGCAGCTGGCCCAATTGGAACAAGATATCAGTACACTCCACGAAAAATTTATCTTCAAGAAAAATTTTATAGGTTCCAAGCAATGGACAGAATCACAAAGATGCATGATATTAGTAACACGGTAATAAAAGGGGAAAAGTTTCCTATCCCAATAATGAATTAACATTTAGAAACTTCAAGGGAAAAAAAAATCATAGTACAAATACAAAGCAAACTAAAATACCAAAGTACCAAATAATTTTGAAGAGTTAACAAATTATAAGAAAAGAAAACCCATTTATCTTTTTGACCTGTGCAGAGAGAATAAATAATATCTGTTGAAGGGTCAAGAGCTTATAATATTAGACATAAGGAGAAAGAAACATAACCTTAAACTTTGGAAATACAATCTTAGGAAATACAATTTTTGGCTATGAAATGGCAACATATTATTTCCATGCATAATAATAAAACAGCTTTAAATTTGTATAATCAATCCACTATATAAGATTTAAATACTGTTATAGAACAAAATGTAAATGCTAACAGCCTTAATAATATAAAAATAAAGGTTCAGTGGTCAGAAGATGGGAGGTGGGATAATATAAAACAGCTAGAAGGAAGGCTAAGAATATGAATATCCCCATCTACCATAATGAGGAGGCAAGAGATCACCTCTAAAGTTGATTGCACAAGGTTTGAGGTTTACAGGCACACAAAAAACACTGAAAATTTTTAAATAATTATTATCAAAAATTGAAAGAGGGGCTAAATGGATGCTGTGAAGTGGCTTAAGCTTCCACTTATAGAGAGAAGACAAGAGAAAATGTCTTAAATTGATGAATCAAAAAAAAGCATATACAATTATCATACAATCAAGAAAACAGAAACTACTCCAGCTTTGTCAGACAGATGGAGTATAATACAAATAATTAATCACAAGAGTACTGGAAAAGTTCAAAAAGGGAAAAGTAAAAGTGTTTTAAAAATATAGGAGTTGGCAAAAGAGTGACCAATAGTATTTGACAGAAGGAGGAATAGAAATGTTGAGGTCAAAAGAAGAAGATAGCAGGAGGGGAAGAATGAAGGGGGGCGGAAATCGGAGGGGGAGACGAACCATGAGAGTCGATGGACTCTGAAAAACAAACTGAGGGTTCTAGAGGAGAGGGGGGTGGGGGGATGGGTTAGCCCGGTGATGGGTATTAAAGAAGGCATGTTCTGCATGGAGCACTGGGTATTATACGCAAACAATGAATCATGGAACACTACATCAAAAACTAATGATGTGATGTATGGTGATTAACATAACATAATAATAAAAAAAAAGAAATGTTGAGGTCAGAGGAGGAGCACTGAGGCAAAATCACAAGTTCAGTTTGGGATGTAATTAAATAATCACGTGGGGCCATGAATAATTATCAATTAAGTGGTAAAAAAAAAAAAAAGCGACCAGGGCTTCCCATGACCTCAATCCTTCAATATGTACACATACCTGTTTTCTGACATTCTTTTTTTCCAGTTTTGTTAAGATATAATTGACATACAGCTCTATACATGTTTAAGGTGTATGATATAATGATTTAACATATAAATATTTAGTTAAATGATTATAATACTTTTAGTTAATATCTTTTTCCTCATATAGTTACAAAAAGAAAAAACATGTTTTCCTTGTGATGAGAATTTCTAGGATCTACTGTTAGCAACTTTCAAATATGCCATACATCAGTGTTAACTACAGTCATTTTGTTGTACCGACGTCTCCAGTGCTTATTTATCTTGTAAGTGGAAGTTTATACCTTTTGGTTATCTTCCTCCCATTCCCCCTTTCCCCACTTCCTTTCTCTAATCACCACAAATCTGATCTCTTTTTCAATAAGTTTGTTTTTAATTCACATATAAATGAGATCATACAGTATTTGTCTTTCTCTGTCTGACTAATTTCACTTAGCATAATGCCCTGAAGGTCTATCCCTGTTGTCACAAATGGCAGGATTTCCTTTTTTTTTAAATGACCGAATAGTATCCTATTATATATACATATATGTCACATTTTCTTTATCCACTCATCTGTTGATGTATACTTAGGTATCCATGTCCTTGCTATTATAAATAGTGCTGCAATGAATCAGATATCTTTTTGAGATAGTGATTTTGTTTCCTTCAGATAAATACCCAGAGTAGAATTATTGGATCATAGGGTAGTTTTTTTTTTAATTTTTTGAGGAACCTCCATACTGTTTTGCATAGCGGCTACACCAATGTACGTTCCCACCAACAGTGCACCGGGTTCCCTTTTCTCCACATCTTTGCCAGCATTTATTGCCTCTTATCTTTTTGGTGATGGCCATTCTAACAGATGTGAGGTGATATCTCATTGTGCTTTTGATTTGCATTTCCGTAACAATTAGTGATGTTGAGCACTATTTCATTTACCTGTTGGCCATTTGAATATCTTTGTAAAAAATGTCTATTCTGGCATTATCTTCTCAAAAAGAACCTCAAGAAGGGAAAAGAATGAGGTTCTAAAATAGAGAAGTTAGGGAGGTTAGCTTGAGAATGTAGGAAAAATCTGTGCACATGGAAACTGTCCCATCAGGTTCCAGCGTTCTAGCATCCCTTTTGACCCTTGGGCATGTACAGCTGTAACTGGCAATACCTGCGTTTCTGTGGTTTGCGGTTTTATTTACCTTTCCTTGATTTTGCCCTGTCTTCTTCAGTAATTTGGAGGGGTACGTTCTGCAACTTCTACTTCCTCTAAAACTACAAATTACTCCTGGTAAAGTGTTCCACACATATGTGGTACCTAAACAAGACTAACTGAGTTGACAAGAAAGTGAAGTAGAAACCAGTCTGAGACCTCAACCACTAAGTTCAGGATTGATACCTTCTGGAAGCATGTTTGTTTTCATTAAGAACTACCACCATTGCTCTGTGAACATCTATTAAATAGATTTCATGATTGACTAAAACAATGAACAATGCTTGAATTACAGCTTAAAGCCTTATGAAAACTATAAATTTACATAGTAAATAACTTAGGTCTCAACTCAAAAGTCACCTCCGCAGAGAGGTCTGTTCAGACCATCAAGCCAAAGCTACCTCCAATCACTCTCTACCACATGACCCGATTTAACCTTCTGCTTATCACTTACCTTTATAGAAATTATCTCACTTACTTATGTGTTTACTAGTTTATTACTTATTCATTTATTAGCTTATTATCTGTCTCCCCTTACGAGAATGCAGGCTGTATGAGATCAGGGATGCTGTTATAATCTCTGCTCTATCCCCAGCCTCTAGAACAGAGGTAAGCACATATTAGGTACTGATCAAATCTGTGTTGAATCTCAAATATATGCTGCATCTCTCCTCATCTGATGTATAAATTTGTCCTAATTGGAATTTTTTAGAATTAGAGAACATATAGACATTAAAATTAACTTAAATCAGGACTGGAGACCACTGGGACCTCTGCATAGTAAAGCAAATAGTTCCATCAGATAAATGCTTGGGTGAAATAATTTTTTTGGACAACACTTATTAATAGCTTTAAACGATAGTTTATGGTAAATATGCAGCTAAAAAATAAGTGTAAAGTCGACTCTTCTAGCAACTGCTGACATATAGAAGAGATTCCCCAGCTATAGGGAACAGGCACATCATGCAACAGAACACTTAACCATTTCTCAGGACGGATTACATAATTTGTGGTGCCCAGTGCAAATTAAAAATGCAGGGTCACTTATCCAAAAAGAATTAATAATTTAAAGATGGCAACAACAGAGCATTAAAACAAACACAGGGTTATTCTGAATGCAGCGTCCCTGAGCAACTGCACAGGTCACATGCCCTGCTCTTTCTTCATCCACAACAGGAAAATGAGCCAAGGAGGGTGGTGTTGACACTAGTCAGAAAGATAGCTCTCAGAGGCTGTGTGTCACCAAAAGACCAAAGGTTCCCTGGCTTATCACTCTCATGGGTGCATGTGTGTGTGTATGTGTGTGCACTGCACTCATGTAAGCAAATACCTCCAATCCATTACCTAGCAGCATACAACGGTCACCAAAGAGAAACAGTTTTGATAGGAAAGGGGGAAGCTCAGAGAAGAAGGTGTGTCCTCGCTAGTGAGTGATAAAGAAAAAGAAGCTGGGAGAAATCAGGAAGACCAAACCAACCTCCAGTAGCAAGTTGTGTCACGGGCCAAGGGAAAGTTGCCCCAAACTGCAATAAAGTAATTTTGGTCTACTTTTTAGTTTGCCCTAAAGCCAATTTTGCTCTAAGATCACAAGACAGAAGTAGATAGCTGAGCTTTTCAAGGGCCTCCACATACCAATTTTAAGGTCCATTTCTGACCAAGCAGCTTTAACCTTGTAGAACCTATACTGGGGGCAGAGAAGAGTCCTAGGTCCCCCTCAGGAGTCTTAGTTGCTCCTATGGGGAAAATTGGCATTTAAATTTGTTTTGGATTTTCAGGTAGTACAAATTAAAAACATCTCAACCTAGTGAGTCCTCCAATATTTTAGGGCCAGACAGGAATTGGAGTATTTGTAAGCATATTTTGAATACTAGTTCATTCAGGAGGACAGATTTATAGCTAGTTATAAACAAGAATAACTGCAGTGCTAATTAATCACTTGTTATCAACCTGGAAGAAAATCTCCAACAGAGTATCACAAGGTTCCATCCTTAAATTTGTTCTAATATTTTCAGTTAATAATTTATGTGAAAATTAGGAAGTACATTTTTCAGATCTACAGATGATCTGAAAATAAACATGATAACTAATATGTTAAAATACAGAATTAAAATTTAAATGTATTAGGGCAGCTGGGTGGCTCAGTTCGTTAAGCCTCCAACTCTTGATTTCGCCTCAGGTCATGATCTCAGGGTTATGAGATCAAGCCCCACATGGGGCTCCACGCTTGGCATGGAGCCTGCTTAAGATTTTCTCTCTCCCTCTCCCTTTGCCCCCTCCCTCCTCTCTCTCTCTCTCTCTCTCTCCCTTTCTAAAAAAAAAGAAAAAGAAAAAGAAAGAAAAAATGCAAATGTATCACAACTAGTGAAATGCTAAGCTAAAACAAATTAAGTTTAACTGGGTTATTGTGAAGACTTTTTCAGGTCCTGAAATTATAGAATAGGGACAGCAGTCAGTTTGAATAATACAGAAATTCTAATTTATCAGAAACTTACTAAAATGCAGTAATATGACATGCCTACTCTGAAAAAAGATTGGGGAAGGTGGGTAATCTTAGACTGCATTAATAAATAAATTCACAAAAATCCCAAACATAAGATATAATAATCCTACTTTGTCTTCATTGATCATACCCCCAAGCAGGTTGTAATACTGATTTGGTCCAATAATATGATTTTGAAGATAGCAACACAACACTTGGAGAGGTTAAAAACAAACAACAACAACAAAAACAAAACAAAACAAAAAACAAGAAAATAAAACAAAACCTGCCCACTGCTACAAGATTTGCAGTGCAAAGCCAGGGCTAGGACCCAGTTATACCTAGACCGTTAATAACACCCACTGTATTATGGCTCCTTCAAGCCATATTGGACATTGCCTTATCTAGGTATAAAATGTGTTCAGGAACATAATTCATATTCACAAATTTTCTCCAGCAATTCGACCAATATATATAAGAATGGCTTTGGAGAATCCAAATAGGATTTTTAGGATACAATAATTTCTATTATACTTACATATTTGGTTTGAAAAGCATTTATGGAGCTCGTACCATGTGTCTGGCACCACACTGGGCACTGGAACTACTTAGCAATACAGTCCTTGCCCCTCCTATCACCCACAGTCCAAAGGAGGAGACAACAGTGTCAATAAAATTGAATTCTTATTACCCACCGTAATATTTAACAGTTATAATTACAAAGTACATGGTATAATATGATTGTTTGTGTCCCCCCACAACTCACATGTTGAAAACCTAATACCAAAGGTAATAGTATTAGGAGGTGGGCCTTGGGGAGATGATTAGGTCATGGGGAACCCTCATGACTAGAATTAGTGCCCTTATACAAGAGACCTCAGAAAGCATGCTCACCCCCTTCCATATATGAAGATACAACATGATGTCTGTGACCTGGGCCCTCACCTGACCACCCTGGCACCCTGATCTTGGGCTTCTGACTCCAGAACTATAAGAAATATATTTCCATTGTTTATAAGCCACCCAATCTGGCTATTCTGTTATAGCAGCTCAAACAAACTACAACAGTACAGAAGTCATAAAATGGAGGAAGCTGTTAGTCAAAGACAGCCAAGGAAAGCTTCCAAGAGGAAAGGATAGTCTACTTATATTTATATAATACCCTGAATGCTTCTTTTATTTTGTCAGCAAATGGATTAACACTTAACTTTTGGGAAGAGAGCAGGAAAAGGAAGCAAGACCTTGCTGAGGTATGCTTCCAGAGTGGCCCATGTACTAACTAAATGTGATACAAACTAAATGTGATAACTAAATGTGATATGTAAGACTGAGAGAATATTTTAAATAAATAATTTATATATGTTAATTTATATAAATAAATATATTAAATAAATAAATCTCACATAATAAACAGACAAAGTAAAGGCTAAACTTCACATCGACCCTGCAAAATTCTTCAAATATGAAGACTTCGAAAATACACTGACACGGTGCATACCAGGGAAAGACTTAAGTGTCAGAAAAGTAGTGCCCTCCTCTTTCATTTTTGATTTTTCTCCTTTGAAAACCAAATGCGTTCAGGTGGTGCAGTCAGTTAAGAGTCTGATTCTTGGTTTCAACTCTGGTCTGATCTCAGGGTTATGGGATCGAACCCCTTGTCAGGCTCAGCGCTTAGCATGGAGTCTGCTTGAGTTTCTCTCTCCCTCATTCTCCGCCCCTTTCCCCTACTTGCACGTTCTCTCTCTCTCAAATAAATAAATAAATCTTAAAAAAAAAAAAAGAAAAAGAAAGAAAACCAAATGGATATGGACTCTAGGTACTGTCTCCACCAGAATAAATTCCCACCAAACTGGTAGGCTTTGGTCTTTACTGTTTTATTCTTTTTCAGCTACTGAAAGCAATACTTTTTATCTTTTAAATAGACTGTATCTTGCTAAAATTCTCTCAGTGCTATAAAAGTGATTCCAACTGTATTTCAATAGGACTGCTATGTGAGGTGCCCTGTTTGTTCTGGGGTTCTCTATCCCATATATAAGGAACTGTGAAGTACTCATTTTTATTGCTTGGAAGTGTCACTGGGAGGTTCTTGTGGGAAGGCACTGTTAACTGCTGGTTAGGAAGAGGGCTTTGTATTTTGGAGGCTCTTGCTCTCTTGTGTAGGGTCTGGGATGTGGAGGTTAGCAAGGTGACCAGATAGCTTCCTAATATTCAGTGTCTGACCAGCAAGTTCAACCCAGTTCAGCCTTGTGGTGCCTCTTTTGTGGCCATGAGAGAAATCATTACACTGAGATTCTTTCCCTCACTTCTTTGCCTATTGGATTCTTAGTCATCCTTCCTCTTCTGTGGGACTTGCCTCAAACTCCATTTTGAAATTAATTTCCCACCACAACATTCAACTATTATAGTCCCTATTTCATTAATCCTCACATTACAGTCAAGAGTTTACACATCTGTCTCCCTCACTTCTTGGAAGTAAGAACTAATCTAATTCATCTGTGGTTTTTCCTCTGTTGGCATGGAACAGAGTTCTTTATAGTTAGTAAATCTTTGGTAGGCTGAATTCTATTAACTTCCATCTTTGTATGAAAGAGTCTGATAAATTCATTTTCAGCAACAATTAAACAGACTGCCTAACTTTCCACTAAATTTGGTCTTTAAACTTGCAGTATTATGCAAACAGTTCTTGTATATGTGTTATCAGCCTAACAAGATCACAAGGTCACTAAGAGTATAGCCCACACATCAGTGCAAGCTATCACACTCCTGTCCTAGCTTGTCCTAGGCAGCGTCTATTCTCATTTCTTCCTTGGTGATCCTACATATGTTCACAACTTCCACTACCACTCACAGACTTATGACTCCCAAATTTCACACCTCTGGCCCTCACCTAGCTCCTAAGTTCCAAAACTGTACTTCTAATTATCCACTCACATACTCATCTGAATGCCTCACAGACAATTCAAATACAACATTACAACCATTCTCTCAAAAAAGTCATCCCAGTTTCTTGGAGCCAGCAGGTGATGATTACTATATGTGGTTTGAAGGATTCTGAAAGCCTCTCCTCTTAACCTAACTTTTCCACAATAAGAGTTATTCCTTTGGATTAAGGTACAAGATCTTCAACAATCTCTACTGAATACAATATAGTATATAAATTAATGCTAGCAGATTTGTTATGTCTCCCTTTACTAGCAATGTAAGGAAAGAAAAAGATCTCATGACTTTATACCACCTCCTAATGAGAGAAGGTTGACGGCAAGTTATAAAAGAGAAAACAACATCTGTTTAGTCTTATACCTTGTCTAAACCCACAGAGGGCCCATTTTATCTCCCTGCTAAATTTAAGCTAGGAAAGAGTCAACAACTTCTCTAAGAAGTGTAGAACATGGAGCAAATCACTAGATACAAATGCAAACATGAATATATGTGCCCCTCCAAACACACACACACACAAGCAAATACAGGTAAAATCTTACATGAATGAACATTAAGACCAATCTCATTCAATGGGCCAAAATTTTGACCAGGGAAAACAGCAATAAACCACAGGTAGAGACATTCTTCAGGGAAGAACAAGGCTGAGCCACTGTCAAAAATGGCAGTCTAAAGTCCCAGGAGAATGTGTGGAAGAAAATGGTTACCACCAGTCACTTTATCATATGCCTAACACACACACACATGCACAGACACACACACACACACCCCAACTCTATGGGACAAGTGAGTACCTTTAGCACCAGCAGACGGTACTATCTCCTTCTCCTCCCCACCACCACCCCTGTCCCCACCTCAGACCTGAAATCATAATTTAGCCCAATTACCTGGTCTCAGGGCAGAAGAGAACAGCATCAGACTGTGACCCTTCTTGGTCATCATGTCTTACCCTATTCCAAACTGGCCTGAATAAAAACAATCCATCTCAAATCATTTTTGGAAATAGGTGATATAGAGGAGAAAGTCATACAAAGATTTATATATATATATACATACACACATTCTTAGGTATATATATATATACATGTGTGTGTGTTTGTGTGTGTGTTCCCTCCAGGGGGCCAAGCCTTCATTTTTCCATCTCTAAGTTTCCTTTTCCTCAAGGCAATTGCACTTCTATGTCCTTAATTGTCCCCTCCCCCTTTTCTTCCATCCTTAGGCATCTTGGTCAACTTTTCTTCTCTACTCTCCTACTAAAACAAAGTAAAACAACATTTTGGCCCTCAAATTATATTTGAGCCAAATATAATTCAAAAAAGCACTTTGTTTCACACACTTGCACTGACTGCTTATGTTTTACAATTGTTTGACTGCAAAATGTTTTACAATTATTTGAATTTATTGAATCACTAGACTCACTAGACTGCCTTCAGCATTGTTCTGAATTTTTGCTCTTCAAAAAAACTCCAATGAAAACACAAATTGTTTTAGTGGTCCTAATCACTTTGATAGCTCAGGCCAACTTGGAATATATCTGGAAGCTTTAGCTTGATGAAAACTGCCTGCATGCTTGCTTTTTATCTTGTTCTTTCCCTAAGTTCTCAGATTTGTAGACACATGATTTGAGAAGACCATTTTGCATTTTGGGTGCAGTCTTATCTCTCAGCCTGTGGTTTCATCATCGATACCCTAGGCGTTGGCCCTGGAGGCTTAGGGAAGCCAGGTGTCTGACCAGGACCCAATGAGTGGACAGATTAGAGTGCCCTTGGCCCTGCTTCCAGATGCAGCCTCATGACAGAGCCTTAGAAGGATATTCTAGGGCTGATGAAGGTGTCCTGGGCCTTTGCTGACAGAGTCCTTCCTAGCTTGAGTGGAAGAAGACCCTCCCACAAGGTGGCATTTTTGATCTTTAAGAACTCAGAAGCCAGTTTTTCTTTCCTTATTGTCCCACCCTACTTGAAAGTGAATAAAACATGTAGAAGTATAACCCAAAAACTTATTGAGGAAAAAGCAAATTTCTATAAATAGAATCATATTTACCCTTGATTTTCTTTAAGTAATACTCCCATAAAATAAACATCTTGCACATAAGACATATAGTTAAAGAATATGACAAGCCATTTGAAATCATATATTTAAAGAAATGATACATTTGTGACAAGGCATTAATAATTATCAAAAAAAAAAAAGCTAACACCATTCAAATTACCTCCTCAAATTTTAAGCATTAAAGTATTCTTAGGTAAACTCCATAAAGAGAGATGAGTATGAGATGGCGGAGGAGTAGGAGACCTTAGTTTTGTCTGGTCCCAGGAATTCAGCTAGATAGCTATTAAATCATTCTGAACACCTGCAAATTCAATTGGAGATCTAAGAAAACAATAGCTGCAACTCTACAAATAGAAAAGCGACCATTTTCTGCAGGGTAGGAGTGTGGTGAAGTGAATCTGAGGCGATATATGGGAAGATAAACTGTGGGAGGAGGGAACCTCTATAAGCCAGCCACCAGAAAGTGATAGAGCAGAGGAGCACAAAATCAGAACTTTTAGAAGTCTGCTCTGGTGAGGGATGTCCCTGCCTGAAAGGCACTCAGGTGGCAATGTGGGGTGGAATCCTAGGTGGGACAGTGGTCTCAGGATCCCCAGTGTCACAGGAAGACCAGGGGTGCCTGAGTGCCGCAAAGTTCCCAGGCACTGGAGCCAGGAAGCCGCTGCAATCAGCAAGCCCAGGAGTGGGCTCTCAGCTTGGTGTTGCCATAAACTTGGAACCACGGCCTGGTCAGGTGACCACTCTCTGGGCAGGGGCCCAACAAGTGGCAAAACCTCAGGGAGACCCCCTTCCTCCCCCACTCCCCACCCCACAGGAGTAGCTGCATGGGTGCAAGTTTGGAGATTCTAAATGGGGTCACATGCCTGAGATAGAAATGCTCAGTCACGGGCCAGGTGAGCATGGAGGGCAGCCAGAGATCAGGGATATGGGAGTGACTGACTTCTTTTCTCTGGGGGCTCACTGAGGAGTGGGGCCTGAGCTTTTGGCTCTGGGGCTGGAGATTGGGAGGCTGCCATTTTCATTTTCATCCTCTAAAGCAGCGTGGAAAGCCTGCAAGGAACAAAAGCCACATGGAGCAAACTGGAGCCACTTGCACTGAGCCTGGCCTCCTGGTAAGGAAGGTGCAGTTCCACCAGGGGCAAAGACACATGAGAATCAGCACAACAGGCCCCTCCCCCAGAAGATCAACAAGAACATCCAGATAAGACCAAGTTTATCAATCACACAAAACTGCAAAACGTCAGCACTAGGGGCAAATAGTATATAGAATTTGTGGTTTTTTCCCCACGATACCTTAGTCTTTCCATTTTAATTTTTTTCTTCCTTTTTCAACTAATTTCTTATTTTATCAACTTTTTTTAAGTCGTTTTTAATTTTCATTTTTACATTTACATTCTATTCTTTCATTGTATTTAATTTTATTTTTGTATATACATAAGTTTTTCTTCTTTACAATTTTGGGGTGTGGTTTCTTCTAACAAACAGACCAAAATACACCCAGAATCTAGTGTATTGCTCTGTTCTCTTCACCTGCCTGATCATATTCTCTCTTTTTTTCTTCTTCTTCTTCTTTTGTTTTGTTAAAGTCTTTTTTAATTTTCATTTTTACAGTTACATTTTATCCTTTCAATGTATTTAGTTTTATTTTTGCATATATATATATATATATATATAAGTTTTTCTTTACAATTTTGGGATGTAGTTTCTTCTAACAAACAAACCAAAATACACCCAGGATATAGTGTATTGCTCTGCTCTATTCACCTGTCTGTTTATATTCCTTCTTTCTTTCTTTTTTTGTCTTTTAATTTTCAGTTTTACAGTTACATTCTATCCATTAATTGTATTTAATTTTATTTTTGTACATATGTAAGTTTTTCTTTCTTTACAACTTTGGGATCTAGTTTTCTAACAAACAGACCAAAATACACACAGGATCTAGTGTATTGCTCTGCTCTTCACCTGTCTGATTGTATTCTATCTTTCTCTCTCTCTTTTTTTCTTTTTTTCAGTTTCAGGTCTCTTCCTATTTGTTTAATGTATATTTCTCTGGGGTCGTTGTTGTCATTTTAGTATCTTGTTCTCTCATTCATCTATTCTTCTCTGGACAGAATGACAAGACAGAGAAACTCACCTCAAAAAAGAGAATGAGGCACTACTGACTGCCAGGGAACAATCAGTATGGATGTAAGTAAAATGTCAGAACTAGAGTTCAGAATAATGATTATAAAGATACTAGCTGGGCTTGAAAAAAGCATAGAAGACACTAGAGAATCGCTTTCTGGAGAAATAAAAGAACAAAAATCTAAAATCTAATCAAGTTGAAATAAAAAAGGTTATTAATGAGATGCAATAAAAAATGAAGGCTCTAACTGCTAGAATAAATGAGGCAGAAGAGAGAATTAGTGATATAGAAGACAGCCAATTATATAAACCAATTAGTAACAAAATTAAAGAAACACATTGATAATAATACAATAATACTAGGGGATTTTAACACCCCACTCACAGAAATGGACAGATCATCTAAGCAGAAGAGCAACAGGGAAACAAGGGCTTTGAATGACACACTGGACCAGATGGACTTCACAAATATATTCAAAGCATTCCATCATGAAGCAACAAAATACATATTCTTCTCAAATGCACATGCAACATTCTCCAGAACAGATCACATACTGGGTCACAAATCAGGTCTCAACTGATACCAAAAGATTGGGATTATTCTGTGCATATTTTCAGACCACAATGCTTTGAAGATTGAACTCAGTCACAAAAGGAAAGTGGAAAGAACTCAAATACATGGAGGCTAAAAAGCATCCTACTAAAGAATGAATGGGTCAACCAGGAAATTAAAGAATTAAAAAATAAATGGAAACAAATGAAAATTGAAAAACAACTGTTCAAAACCTTTGGGAGACAGCAAAGGCAGTCCTAAGAGGTAAGTATATAGCAATACAAGCCTTTCTCAAGAAGCAAGAAAGGTTTCAAATACACAACCTCACCTTACACCTAAAGGAGCTGGAGAAAGAACAGCAAATAAAGTCTAAACCCAGCAGGAGAAGAGAATGAATAAAGATCAGAGCAGAAATCAATGAAATGGAAACCAAAAGAACAGTAGAACAGATCAATGAAACTAAAAGCTGATTCTTTGAAAGAATTTATAAGATTAATAAACCCTTAGCCAGACTTATCAAAAAGAAAAGAGAAAGGACCCAAATTAATAAAATCATGAATGAGAGAGGAGAGTTCATGACCAACACCAAAGAAATACAAACAATTATAAAAACATATTATGAGCAACTATATGCCAACAAATTAGGCAATCTGGAAGAAATGGAACCATTCCTAGAAAAGTATAAACTACCAAAACTGAAACAGGAAGAAATAGAAAACTTGAACAGACCCATAACCAGCAAGGAAATTGAAGCAGTAATCAAAAATCTCCCAACAAACAAGAGTCCACGGCCGGGTGGCTTCCCATAGGAATTCTACCAAACATTTAAAGAATTAATACCTATTCTTCTGAAGCTGTTTCAAAAAATAGAAAACTTCCAAACTCTTTCTATGATGCCAGCATTACCTTGATCCCAAAACCAAAAACACACCAAAAAGGAGAATTACAGGCCAATATCCCTGATGAACATGGATGCAAAAATTCTCATCCAAGATACTAGCCAATAGGATCCAACAGCACATTAAAAGGACTATTCACCACGACAGAGGAGGATTTATTCCTGGGCTGCAAGAATGGTTCAACATCCGCAAATCAATCAATGTGATACCTTAATAAAAGAAAGGACAAGAACCATATGATCCTCTCAATAGATGCAGAAAAAGCATTTGACAAAGTGCAGCATCGTTTCTTGATTAAAACTCTTCACAGTGTAGGGATAGAGGGAACATACCTCAATATCATAAAAGCCATATATGAAAAACCCAGAGCAAATATCATTCTCAATGGGGAAAAACTAAGAGCTTTTCCCCTAAGGTCAGGAACATGGCAGGGATGTCCACTCTCACCACTGTTGTTCAACAAAGTACTAGAAGTCCTAGCCTCAGCAATCAGACAACAAAAAGAAAAGGCATCCAAATTGGCAAAGAAGTCAAACTCTCACTCTTCACAGATGATATGATACTCTATGTGGAAAACCCAGAAGACTCCACCCCAAAATTGCTAGAACTCATATAAGAATTCAGCAACGTGGCAAGATACAAAATCAATGTACAGAAATCAGTTGCATTTCTATACACTAACAATGAGACAAAGGAAAGAGAAATTAAGGAATCAATCCCATTTACAATTGCATCGAAAACCATAAGATACCTAGGTATAAACCTAACCAAAGAGATAAAGGATCTGTACTCTAAAAACTACAGAACACTTATAAAAGAAATTGAGGAAGACACAAAGAAATGGAAAAATATTCCATGCTCATGGATTGGAAGAATAAATATTGTTAAAATGTCTATGCTACCCAGAGCAATCTACACATTCAATGCAATTCCCATCAAAATACCATCAACATTTTTCACACAGCTGGAACAAATAATCCTAAAATTTGTGTGAAACCAGAAAAGACCCCGAATAGCCAGAGGAATGTTGAAAAAGAAAACCAAAGCTGGTGGCATCACAATTCTGGACTTCAAGCTCTATTACAAAGCTGTAATCACCAAGACAGTATGGTACTGGCACAAAAACAGACATATAGATCACTGGAACAGAATAGAGAACCCAGAAAGAGACACTCAACTCTATGGTCAAGTAATTTTCAATAAAGCAGGAAAGAATATCCAATGGAAAAAAAAAAAAAGTCTCTTCAACAAATGGTGTTAGGAAAACTGGACAGCCACATGCAGAAGAATGAAACTGGACCACTTTCTTACACCCTACACAAAAATAAACTCAAAATGGATGAAAGACCTAAATACGAGACAGGAATCCATCAAAATCCTAGAGAACACAGGCAGTAACCTCTTTGACCTCGGCTACATGACTTCTTGCTAGACACATCTCCAAAGGCAAGGGAAACAAAAGCAAATGAACTACTGGGACTTCATCAAGATAAAAAAGCTTTTGCACAGCAAAGAAAACAGTCAACAAAACTAAAAGACAACCGACAGAATGGGAAAAGATATTAGCAAATTACGTATCAGATAAAGGGCTAGTATCCAATTTCTATAAACAATTTATCAAACTCAACACCTAAAAAAACCAAATAATACAATCAACAAATGGGCAGAAGACATGAACAGACATTTCTCCAAACAAGACATACAAATGGCCAACAGACACATGAAAAAATGTTCCACATCACTTGGCATCAGGGAAATCCAAATCAAAACCACAGTGAAATATCACCTCATACCAGTCAGAATGGCTAAAATTAACAAGTTGGGAAACAACAAATGTTGGTGAGGATGCAGAGAAAGGCAAATGCTCTTACAGTGTTGGTGGGAATGCAAATGGGTACAGTCACTGTGGAAAACAATATGGAGGCTCCTCAGAAAGTTAAAAAACAGAACTACCCTATGATCTAGCAATCGTACTACTAAGTATTTACCCCACAGATACAAATGTAGTGATCCAAAGGGGCACCTGCACCCCAATGTTAATAGCAGCAATGTCCACAATAGCCAAACTGTGGAAAGAGCCCAAATGTCCATCGACAGATGAATGGATAAAGAAGATGTGGTATATATATATACACAATGGAACACTACTCAGCCATCAAAAAAATGAAATCTTGCCATTTACAATGACATGGATGGAACTAGAGGGTACTATGCTAAGTGAAATAAGTCAATCAGAGAAAGACAATTATCATATGATCTCACTCATATGGAATTTAAGAAACAAAACAGAGGATCATAGGGGAAGAGAGGGAAAAATAAAACAAGAGGAAATCAGAGAGGGAGACAAACCGTAAGAGACTCCTAATCATAGGAAACAAACTGAGGGTTGCTGGAGCAGATGGGGGTGGGGGGATGGGGTAACTGGGTGATGGACATTAAGGAGGGCACATGATGTAATGAGCACTGGGTATTATATAAGACTGATGAATCACTGAACTCTACCCCTGAAATTAATAATGAGAATTCAAAACTAAAATGAAATAAAGTTATAAAAATTAAATTTTATATCTAACAAAATTTTTAATTAGCTGGTAACCATAAGTGGTTTTTTTGTCAAAATTTTCCCACAAACTGTATTATATAATGATATGCATGATATTAGTCATTACTTCACCTTTGATTATAAAGAAGTTATTTTTTAAAAATATTTAACCAAAAAAAAAAAAAAACTCATGAGAATATATGTTAGTATACGTTAGAATGAATTCATGTGGAGATCTGATAACCCAACTTTGGTAAATAAATAAACTCTTAAAAAAAAAAGTCCATAGAAAAAGAGATAAATGTTGGTTATTACACTTTTAATGTCAGCCCATCTCATCCTAACACAAATAGTCCATTTCTAAGCTGTAAATATAGCTATCACTGTTCCTTCTGGGAAATGTTTGACTTATATAATAGGTGGATCTACATTGCATGTTTAATACTCAGATTAAGGTTCATATAGCTCTCCATATGTTTATTTAGTAGCTTTTGTAAATTTTTCATGGAGAAATCTGTATCATCGGGCACACTAATTTAAAAAATTACTGCCTCGTCTTAACTGTGGCTAAGAATGAGAAGGGTAAAGCTTTTCCCAGAATGAGATATTTTTTTAATGCAAGGTCTATCAACCTGTCCTCATTTTGTAGTATCTTTCAGCAGTTGGAATTGTTTTTTTCAGTTTTAAACCATTAGGTGGAAGAACTAATTGTGAAAGTATTTTTCATCTGCAACTACCTGTGCTTAGAATCCCCTTTTGCAACTATTGTTCATGACCAAGCCTCACATCTCAGTGCTGCTCATACCCATCAATAAATAAATGAAAAAAAATTTTGATTTAATAAGGAGGGGTGCCTGCGTGGCCCAGTAGGTTAAGAATCTGCCTTTGGCTCAGGTCATGATCTCAGGGTCCTGGGATCGACTGAGCCCCAGTCTGCTTCTCCCTCTCCTACTGCCCCAATCCCACCACCCCACCGCTCGTGCTCTCTCTCTCTCTCTCAAATAAAATCTTTTTTTTTTTAAAGATTTTTTATTTATTTATTTGAGACAGAGAGAATGAGAGACAGAGAGCAGGAGAGGGAGGAGGGTCAGAGGGAGAAGCAGACTCCCCGCCGAGCAAAGAGCCCGATGTGGGACTCGATCCAGGGACTCCAGGATCATGACCTGAGCCGAAGGCAGTCGCTTAACCAACTGAGCCACCCAGGCGCCCTCAAATAAAATCTTTTTTAAAAAATTAATTAGGAAAAATTGCAAAAAGAACTGTTAGGAAGCTTTCATTGTTCCTTTCAAACCCTGGTTATAGCTGAAAGATCAACCTAAACTCCCAAGCCATGAACTGATAGGAAAATAAAAGTGAAGAAAGGCATGTGTTTTATGTCCTGTCATTTTGAATGTTTAAAACCTGAGAGAACTACATAGGGAATTCGGTTCTCATCGGCCAATCAGGACTGGCCAACCAGCCTTGAGGCATCAGTCAGGGAAGGCTGTGGAAGTGAACACTATTTACCTCGCTCAGAAAGAAATCCCTTTGAAGGCAATGAAGACATGACAGGCAGAGGGTCTTCACAGAAGTGTGGGCTGCAAAAACATCTGTGAACCAAACAAACGACTGCACTGCTCTCCAGATGTGCAGAATGACCGTTTTCTTTAGAGAAATCCCTAATCTCATTACTTCTCCACCACTATGCCCCGTCCACCCCAGGATAAAATGCCTACAAAGCTTCCTCAGCTAACAGTGGAGGGCAAAAGCGGGAGTCATTTGATGCAATACACTATCAGGCTTAGATACAGTTTTCGGAGAAAATCTTCTTACTCCTTTCCTCTAGGGGCAATCCTTATCTAGACTTTTCGGGAATTCATTTTGATTAAAATATGATTGAAGCAAGATAAATCTACGGCAGACTGCATAGTTTTCTATCACCACAAAGTTAATGGTGAAAAAATGTCTGGCCATGTTGTAAATCCATTAGAATAAATTAATGGTTCCACTGACATACTCAAAATAAATATGTGCCTGTCATAAATGTAATTAAATAATTCAGTGGAAAAATTAAATGTTGAAACAATTACCCACATGGTTTGAAGCATTATGAAAATATTATGGAAAAGAAAAATGGGAGCTGTTATTAATAGAACATGGAGATTTTCATGTCTTTGGGGTTTTTTTTTTTTCCTCATTCCCTCATAGTGAAAGGAAAAAGAAAATAATATTTACAAAGTGCCTTTTATGTGCCACGATAATCCCATTTGATTATCAGAATAAGCTTTCCAATTCATTTTACAGAGAAGGTAAAGATAACTGAAGCTTGGAGATGTCAGATAGCATGCCCAAGGCCACACAGCCAATCAGTGGCTGAGTTAGCATTCCAGGTAAGGTCTGTGTGACTCCAAGATACCATGCTCCTTCATCTCTGTCACACAGCCTGTCACCTCAGCCCTGCATTCCACACTGCCTCTCTACAGAAGCCACACAAGGCTTCACCACTCCTGTACTGCCTTGTCTCCTCCCCATCCCCTAGCAGTCAAGGAACATGGATTCCTCTTCCTGGCTCAATGACTGTATCCTTGACTTCTATTTAATGTTTAATGTACAAGTGTAAAGGACAAGTAACGTAAAACATAATAACTAAAAGAAAACAAGAGGCAAATAATGCAACTGGGGGTTCTCTGAGCCTACAGAAATCTGCCTATTAATATAAGTCCCTGGTGGTGAGAAGGTACTGGGAGGGCAGCCAACAGTAAGTGGGAGTGGGTGTGGGAAAATGCAAAAGAAAGAAGGAAAGCTGCTAAAGAAGACTGGCCATATGTAGCAAATTATAAATTCTCTGGCTGCAAATATAATTTCTGCAAGTCCGGGGCCTGTTAAGGGAGCATACCTCAGACACACTACAAGAACCACCAGGTGGGACTTAGTGGATGCCCAGAGTCGGCCACCAAACCATAGTAAGATGTAATCTTCTCCAGGATCTGGGTGGCTATGAACAGTGGATTTAAAGACTGCCCGCCTGGTGTTAACAGAGATAATGATATTATATCAGGGCTATCTCCCAATCCCAGTCCAGCTTCAGCCTGCAAAACAGCTGACACCCTGGCACAATCCAAACCTTGGAGGTTTCTGAAAATGTACAAAAAGATTTTATTAGCCCAAATTATGGTCATCAAAGAACACAGACGGGGAGTAAAGGAAATTCCTGTGTTCTGATTAATAAAGGCCACCTATGCAGGAGCATGTACAGAGAACACTGTTTGCAAACTGGAGACTAAGGAACTACTTGGTGTGGCTTGAAAGTCCCTGACCCACAATGTACTTCTCTCTTATCCTGAAACCTATACCCTCTCTTATCTCTTATCCTGAAACAGCCTGGAATTCCCATATAACTTTCTCTTTTCTAACGAAACCCTCAAAGATCCCTGTTAGGATGTAAACATTATCCTGGAGAATTAAACCAAGGAGCTAATGCCATCTACAAATACCGCAGGTCAAAAATGTTTACTAGAATGGTTTAAGGTTACTAAACAGGGAAGAGATACAGTGATTCCCAGGACTCAGAGCAGAAGATGCCACTGCTACCCTGAGAACAAAGCACGTCTGGTGCAGCCCTATTGTCTTTATACTAGCTTGGCTCCTGCAAGAAGACAGAAAACAGGCAAAGCCTAGTGTAACAGCAGATAGCACTTCAATACAACTCTTTACAACCCAACATCACACTGCCCACCTCTTACCAGCCCATGTTGTAGCTTTATCCAGTAAATTCCAGTGATGTGTTCCACCCTTCCTGTCCTTCTCTTCCAGGTTTGCAGTGAGTTTAAGTAACAGGGGAGGGAGGTGTGGAGACGGTTCCACTAGTACCAGCCTATAAAAGGGAAGGGGCTTTGCTAATTTCCACCTTACAACCTGCCCCATGCACAACAAGGACTTCCCTGGCGGATGCCGCAGCACTCGGCCCTCAGAAATTAAACAGGACTTCTCTCAAGTCTGCAGACCCTGGCTACATTTCCAATACAGAACGGGATTTGTTTTGACTTTCAGACAGCTTTTCAGTTAATATTTCTGTTAGGTAAAGCGGGCCTTTACCATATTTGTGTTTCTGCATGCTTTCTACCATTTTTTGACACATAGGTGAAGATACCCCTCCAACTTTTACTTCCCTTGGATGCTAGGATACCCATATGTTCCACATACCCAGGCTCCATCACAGAGGTCAATTCATCCTGGGTCTTACCACCAAGTGGATTCCAACTTCTTTATCTTTTTCTTCTATATTTTAGGGTATTATAACATGTAAACTAATTTGAGATTCTTTTTGAAATTAGGCAGTGTAAAACTCATGAAAGAAATAATAACTGGGAAGTTTACGAGCCGTATTTCTCCACATGCAAACACTACACACTGTGTGGCACGGCGGAAAGCACACTGGGACAGCAGGAGGGGACCAGGTCCTGGTGGCGATCTGCCACGACCAGCAGAGCTCTGAGGCCCGCAGGGCCTGTGTCTTGTCTGTGTAGTGAGGCGCACAGAGTGGGGGGCTGAGGACCACGCCAAACGTCTGGGTTTGTATTTGAAAGGGTTTATTAAAGGGCATTTTGTCATCTGTCTACTTCCTCTCTTCAGAAATCTTTTTCATCTACAGTATGTGTCTAATATGAGTAGCAGAGACAAGAGGTGATGACACATCCCACGTCAGGAAATACTATGAAAACAGAGCCAAGCAGACATCGGGAGCAGCATGAGATGTGGAGCCTCTTTCTGGCTTCAAATTCTTCACTCCACATACAGTTCTAACTGACCACAAGAAAAGGTACTCTCTCTTTGAACCTTACAATTATCTCCTTTTCTCCCCCTCTTTGTAATCATCAGCCCAAGTACAAGTTGATCATGGTCATGCTGCTGTATGTCAATGTGGTTGATTGGCCTGGCGGTGAATGAGCTTGGGTAGCTTTGCCCCACCAGGGGAAATATTTAAAAACACTGAACAACTAGGACAGGGTCCCATCCGATCAGAATGAGCACCCAATCAACAGCACAGACATGGGCTCGCCTGCCACACAGCTGCGTCCCAGCTGAGTGTCAACCCCACTTGCTTCCACTCGGACTCCCGATCCGGCTCCTCTCACAGGAAGGAGGACACAGAGATTTGGTTGCTAGTGCTAGGCCTGTAATTCTGGCCCTGGTGACCCCAGCACTTCCCTGATAGGATATACTTGCAAAGTGCTGTAATTTGCAAGACAGGTGCTTGACTAAGGATGGTCTCCACTATCATCTAACTATCCAGCCATCCATCCCTTCTCTCTCTCTTTCTCTTCTCCCCAACCCCCGCACACACCCTTTCTGTCTTGATTTTAATAATATTGTTAGTGCCCACAAAACAAACAAAAATTAGATTCTTAACAATAGCTTCTCTCTAACTATATGACTCCCCTATCCCATCCCTCTGGCCTCATCCATCTGAAATAACTGTCATTCTAAACCCTATGTTCAACATTCCCTTGGCGTTTTTTTGTGTTTGTTATTGTTCTTGTTTTGTTTTTTTGTTTTGGGTGGGGGGTAGTTTTATTGCATTTATACTTGCTCACAAAAATTATATTTTTATTTTGGTTGTTTCTGATACCACAATAATTATAGAACGTTGTTTGCTCTCTTTTGGAATTCCTTTATAGCTAAACATTACATTGCTAAGATTCACCTATATGGTTGCACTGAAGGCTATTTTTTTTTTTTTAAGATTTTTATTGATTTATTTGACAGAGAGAGACACAGCGAGAGAGGGAACACAAGCAGGGGGAGTGGGAGAGGGAGAAGGAGAAGCAGGCTTCCCGCCGAACAGGGAGCCCGATGCGGGGCTCAATCCCAGGACCCTGGGATCATGACCTGAGCCGAAGGCAGACGCTTAACCAACTGAGCCACCCAGGCGCCCCGCACTGAAGGCTATTTTTAAAGTGATCTCCATTTTCTGATTTAAAAAAAAAAAAAAAACCTAAGCTCATTGTAGAAACTCTAGAAAACCTAAAAAAATTCAAAGAAAGTAAAACTTAACATAATTCTGTATTTCTTTAGGTCTTTGTCTTTCCAATACACACATTATTTTTTCTCCCAAAATTGCGATCATGTTGCATAAACAATAAACAAGTAAGTAGGTAATTACAAATTTTGACAAGTGCAATAATGGAAAGAAACAGAGTACAGTTTATTTTCTGTGTAATAATGGGTAGAAGTCATTGAACTGTACACATATCTGGGCAAATTTCATGGTATGTGAATTATATCTCAATAAAGCTATTTTTAAAAAAGAATAATAGGGGGGTACCTGGGTGGCTCAGTCGTTAAGCATCTGCCCTCGGCTCAGGTCATGATCCCCGGGTCCTGGGATGGAGTCCTGCATCAGGCTCCCTGCTCCGCGGGAAGCCTGCTTCTCCCTCTCCCATTCCCCCTGCTTGTGTTCCCTCTCTCACTGTGTCTCTCTGTCAAATAAGGAAATAAAATATTTAAAAATAAAGAAACAAATAAAAAGAATAATAGGGTGGAAGGACAGAGGACCGACTTAAGGTAGACAAGGAAAAGTTCTAGTATACATTATACAGAACGAGAAGCTGGAAGAGAATTTGGCAAGGCAATTAATATTTGAAATATATTTGATTTGTTGCTATGCATGCTCTTGGGAGACCTAATAGTTTTCATCAACAATGTGTTTTTTGTTTTTCCATTTTTTAATTCTTTTTTAAAATTATTTTTTCTTTATTTTAATAGCAATGTGTTTTATTACATCATTTCCTACTGGCATTATTTTAAAAACAGTTTTCTTTAAATAAGAACTATCATGCCAAAACTCTAGAATACTAGCTATCAATGTTTCATAAATAAGTCATATCTGTAACCTGAGCACACAAAAGAATAAAACAGATTTTATTCTGAAAAATCTATTTAGATAAGTCATTTTAGAATTAAAGTTTGAGAAAATTCTTACTATATCCTGATCAGTTGAGAGGTCAACAGGCATCTTATAATGAAAGTAAAATCACTTTTGTTACTACAGTTAAGTATATTCAGGACTTGTATAAATGACTTGTGTAAAGTACTTAGCACAGTGTCTCTATTAACTTCATCATCGTTTTACAGGTAAGGACTCTAACCCTGAGAGGTAGACAATTTGCCAAAGTGAATCATGTGCAGCTAGCATGTCAGTTCATTATTGCTGGTTCATAGTTATCCACACAGTACAAAGTGGAGATTTAGCAAATATCAAGTTAAATACCTCAATACAGACAGCCCAGTTGAATAATTTGACTTGATTACTGTCTGAAATCTGACCAATGTACACAGATTGGCAGAAAAATTATAGTTGGTGGAGACCAATATAACCATATTAGTCAAGACTCTTTTGATTACAGTTATAAAAATCCAATTAAACCAGCACTTTTTAAAGGAGCACATATTAGAATCCCATAATCAGAAAAGGCAGGGGCATTCCTGGTTTTAAGCATTACTGGGGTACAAATAATATCATCAGGAATCTGCCTCTTGTCCTCCATCCCTTAGCCTTACTTCCTCTGCGTTGACTCCTTTCTCAGACTGTCTCTCTCCAAAAGCAGCAAAGAGGGCCAATGGCAGCTTTAGACTTCTACTGTCCTTATAGAGAATGAGCCAGCAAAAAGACACCTCATCTAAGACAGTTCCAGCAAGAGCCACAGTGCAGGCTCAGACAGGCAGGCTGAGTCAGGTGTTCACTCCTGAGCCATCACAGCAGTCAGATGGCCAGATGGAGTATTTTAATGGCCCACGCCTGGCTCATGTGCCCACCTCTGGGTACAGAGGTTGCAGTCAGTCCCATCAGAATTCAAGGCCTCAAACCTGGGAAGGAATGGCACACACAGAGATGTCAGGCTGACAAAAAACTTGCCTGCCACAATGACTACATCCCACGCTTTTCTCTTCTGATCATAAAGACTGCAGCCTTTGGCTTGGGAAATGTATCAAGTGTCATGTCTCAACTTCACAGACAGTGCTATTTTAACCTGAGACTGTAAAATTATTAGTCTCGAATCATAGCCAGAGGGAAAGTTTAGGGAAGGCCTACAGGGGCCACCTCAGCTCTGAATTTAGATGAGTAATGTCTGGGATGGGATACCTCTGAGGGCCAGAGTACTGGCTCCTGGTTCCGCATATGTGTCTGCATATGGGTGTCCTGGCATTCAGCACTGGTGGATCAGCAAAGCCCCACTACAGCTTCCTGACTTGGGATGCAAAGCTGTGAAATTCGATGAAACAGACTAACATCTTGGAAGCATGCACGTTCTTTTGATGTACGTGTGAAAACATTAAGATGAAACATCTCTGAATATCTTTTTGGCAACTTTATGTCATACAAAGGGACCAAGATTTCTGTAGGCTACAAGTACTGGAGTCTTAGTAAAATGTTTATATATATCTCTCTAGATTTTATATTATTTGTTTTCTTAATACTGTATTATACACCAGCTAGCTAAGGCCAAAAAAAAAATGTGCATGTCAACATGTATGTTTTTTTGAAAATACAACTCAGAAAGTAATTGTATTTATAGCAGCAGCATATAACTTAGTATTTAGCATGACACCTCTGTCATAACAAGGTATCCTTTGAAACAAACATTCTAGAAAATCAGAATATCTCCAACCAGCTTCCTACTAGTGAGCCCCAGAATACGCAGTATCTGTAGAGTGCCCCATAACTAGGATTTTAATGCCCACACAAAGGAAAATGTGCTTCTATTAACGAACCAACGGTATAACACCATGACCAATTTGAATAACCCAACTCCGAGTCCTCCAGCAAGAGGCAAGTCTTTGATAAGAGAAAGGGGTTCCGGTTTGAGCCTAAGCCATGCCTATAGCTAAAATTCAGACTTCTAGGGTCATGTCTCAAAAATAAGTGGAGCAACTCAACTATAATGTATTGGCTTGAGAGACTGGAGTGAGAAACCAGTTGAAAATAATTCACCCTGAGGTGCAAACATTTGCATGAGCTTGGCCCAACATCAATGCCCCAGTCTTAGAGGGCACAGCATGGTGTCAGCCTATGAAAAAAAAAAAGAAAGAAAGAAACACAAATAAAATGTCTATAAAAGGATTTTTGTTAAAAATGATGGACTAGACTCACACTTAAGATTCTGATCCATCCCAAAACCCTAGTAAAATAACAATAAAGAGATTTCCTTAAAGGCATAAACCCATAAGGATAAATGTGAAGATGGGAGAGTTGATAAGAGCAAAAATATTTTGGAAGCTAGAAAACTGATGAAAGAAAATGGTAACTGGTATCACAAAACAAAAAAAGCTGAATCCTAATTTGGCATTTGGGGAAAGCCCAGGAGCAACCCCCATTTATTCCTCAGAATTTCCAAAAGGCTTGGGCATCTCTGGAAATAGGGGGAAAGGACAGGCTAAAATAGGTTTCTTTAAAAGTCTTCAGCTCTCCACCCTCCTCTAAGATGACAAAGGCTTATTCTCTAGAAACAGGTCTCTGGGTTGGGAGACAGCAGCACCATTGAGGGTGGGTGTACCACACTGAAAACAGGAAGATGAAGTAAAAACAGGAAGATGTTGAGACTCCCAGGTTGTTCTCTCACTCAGCTCCCATAACGCTAGCAGTCAGGCTTATACCCCCTGACAGAGTTTGGAAGAGCCTTCTCCAACAAGCCCAAGAGAAAAAAAACCTAATTATTAACATCAGAAATCCATCTACAAACAGCCCAGTTGATCACCCTCAAGTATACCACACACACACACACACACACACACACACACACAAGGGTTTCCAATCTGCTCCTGATACCCCATTTTTGCATCTGAGCAGGCAATTAAGGATACTAGATATTGGAGGAGAACTTCTATCATGAAAGACAAATACAAAATAAACAAAAAAAAGAAAAAAAAACCACCCTAGAAGAAGCAGACTATGCAGGAAAAGTAAACTTCAAGAAAGTCTATCAGTAATGACCTCAAAGAAATAAAGGACAATACTGCACTTATGAATACAAAAAACCCCTGATTTTTAATGTTTTCAAAGAACAACAGAAAGCCTTAGAACATAAAAATGTGATAGTAGAAATGAAAAACTCATTAAAAGGGCTAGAAATTAAAATTCAAGAAGTTTCTCAGGAAGTATAACCAAAAAAAAAAAGAACAAAGATAGAAAATAGAAAATAAGAAAGTTAATTTATAAGCATAACAACCTATATAAATATATATTGAAATACATTGGCATACAAAATACAAATATATCAACATATATATGAATATACATAAATATATATGAAACGCCTCCCCACTCCATACACCAAAAAATATGTGTGTGGGGGGTGTGTATATAATATGCTATATAGTTATGTGCTATATATGTTAATCACCTAGATACTGCAAACAACCATAGAAATCTTGTAATTTTATCTTCTAAACAGCTAAACAGGGTGCTGCATCAAATGGACATGGTGGAGAGGGAGAAGAGGAACTGCCAAGAATGTGAAGGTGGAAGAGACTGCCAACCCAAACATAGTCAATGGATCCCTGGAATCTTGATGGTGATGGCAAAGAGTCAACAGGAATGACCAGGGTGCCCTCTATTTGGGAGCCACCCTGGGTCACAGTTTAGGGGTTAATTATGAACTCCAAAATAAAAAAAATGGTGGCTACTTAGATTCTTTAATCAGAGCATTTCAAGAGCTTGCTTCCAGCCCATATGTCAGAGAAGGTGCATTTGCACAGGGCCACTCAGAACACATAAACGCACAGTGGGGAGATGGCTCCTCTCCATCCACATATTGGTCAAGTTATCCATACCACATAGCTTGGAGGGTTGGAAAGTGCTTCAGTATTATTCTCATGGCACCAGCACAATTCTGTGGAATTCTACAGTGGGGACAGTCCAGAGCATGGGAGCAAACATGGAGGTATGGCTCCAGGGATCTGTGGTAGCAAACATAGACCTAGAGGATCAAAGTTGAAGGCATGGCCTATGTAAGCCCTCCATCCTACTCACTCCCACAGCACCATGACATGCATTTACCCTGTAAAATGTGGTTAAAATAAATAAGTGCTGATATGACATATATATCTCTAAGATTTATAAGACCACCATCCTTCTAGTTGAATCCCAATTCACGTAACCAAAAATAATTTCAAAATAATGCAAACATCATGAAGGACATAGATCCCACCTACACTTCTTAAGACCTTCTTTCTTCTCCCTCTATTTCCTTCACAAACTATAATTGCTCCCAAACCTCTCTCCCCAAATGCTCTTCCAGCCCTTGCCCCCTGATGCCCCTTGGATAGTTCACCTTCTTTCCATCAGGCCCAGAAAAGCAGGATCCTGCTCAGGAATGGGGACAGGTTTAAAAACTGGAAGTATTCTTACATTAGTAACCTTTATTCTCTCATAGTCTAAGAAAGAAATAGGAAAGACATTAGCCAAAGAGTTCTTCTAAGGTAGTGTGTGCGTGTGTGTGTGTGTGTGTGTGTGTAAGACAGGAGAAATTTAACCATGTCTGAAGACAGGTGAAATTGTTGGGTACACCTACTTCTATAAACTGGATTTAGGAAAAGAAAATCACTATTGGGAAATTGTGGAGAAGGAATAATGTAAACTCATAACCTGGTCAAGTCGATTCACACAGACAGCTTTAACACCAGTGCAAACACAATGAATAAATATATTCAACATCAATAAAGCCAAGCTGAAGTTGAAAAGGAACTTGGAAAATCAAAAATCCTGTTGTTTGGGATAAATTTTCTCCAGCGGATTGAAAGCCAGCTTTGGGGGCAGCCCACAAAGAGAACAGATGGCTAGAGATATGACCACTGGCTCACATTGGCTACTTCAGGCCTGCTAGGAAAAACTTAGAAAAGAAAAACCATAATAAGGCTGGGTTTATTATATTTCACTTGTAATTCTTTTATTTTGGTGAGATATTCTTTCCTTTGACTTGACCACACAAGTAACATGTGGTTTTGTTTATCATGTTGTGAAAGGAAAGAAAACTGGAACAGAGGTGCAAAGCACAGAGGGCAGTGGTGTGAGATGCTTTGTTCTACATTGACATGAAATCAAGTCCCCCAAAATACATGAACACCATAAAAACACAGTCTCCGTAAAAGAAACATTTTTTCTCCTAATATTAAATGGGTCTTTTCCAAGTTGTCTGCAATAAGCCAGTATGATTTTTATAATCACTTTTATACAAAGAACTTTTAAAAATCTTGAATGGGTCTTCCTTCTTTGCTTCTTTAACTTCTCAAC
Source organism: Neomonachus schauinslandi (assembly GCF_002201575.2). Taxonomy (NCBI): domain Eukaryota; kingdom Metazoa; phylum Chordata; class Mammalia; order Carnivora; family Phocidae; genus Neomonachus; species Neomonachus schauinslandi. The sequence continues at coordinate 59,683,925 of NC_058405.1, read as the reverse complement.
AATGTATGCAGACAACACTGCTGAAAAAGCTCTTGATAGTCAACCATGCAAGTCAGTGAATTCCTTGATGACAATATCAGTGCTTGAGAGATTCCCAATGGCTGTGGCACTGTGTAGAAGCATCACTTCGATGTCGTCCCCTAAGTGACACAACACCAGCAATTTGTAATAGCTCTTCTGGATTCAGCTGACTAAGCTTGACTCTCACTGACACAGCAGACTAACACTTCCTGCCTGGAAATGCCTGCAAGGCTTGACATTTGCCCATTCAAAGAGAGACTACAAGAGAAGCAAGTGGTCAAAGTAATAGTGAGAACAAGAATAAGACTCCATCATGTTGGTTGTTGTGGTGCTTTCCTTGAAAGAATAATACTTTGCTCTCGAGACACTTCCAGCCTAAAAATAAAGAACACAAATAGGAACACACGGTCCAGAATAGATAGAAATATTCAGAGACCAAAAAATAAATATAAGTTAACTTTTATTCAATATATTAGGCATATTATCAATAGGATTCCTCAAGACAAGCTGTCTCTCATTCTCATTAGCTCCCAAAGAGTCAAAAGGAGTTTGCTCCCAAAGAGTCAAAAGGAGTCCCAGCCCCATGCCTTTTCCAAATGCAAATTCATTCCAAACTAGGGAGTGCTAGCTGGGCAGAACTGCCTCCCGTGAACCTGTGTGTAAAATGTAAGATTCTGTCGACTTTTACTCTCCTTTTGAATAGCAGAACGATACCTCCCTTAGCTTGAATTTTTTTGTTTCACATTACCATTATATATATTCTTCATTTTTTCAGGTTATCAACTCTTTGTGCATGCAGAGTTGTATTAGAAGAGTGAATGTATGTCCACTCTTTTAACATGGCTTGAGTGTACTTAGTGGTGAATTCCTGAGCACACAAGTTTTGTGTGAATGAGAATAATGTTTAGTGTTCCAGCTATGCTGCATAAGGTTAAAACATGTTCGATCTGGCAGACACAAGCATTAAGAAGAAGGCAATAATTAGTGCCAGGCCCTGCTTGGAAATGCTATTACTAGCCTATTTTCCTTCCAGTGAGTTATATTGCAACATGCACTGAATTTTGACAATAGGTTATCTCAAGCCTATATGAAATGCAAAACCATTTTTTTCTATAAGAGATTTTTAAATTGCTTAGGAAATGTCTCTGGAAATGGATTGGAAAGACCCTTTTCTAAACTTGCATAAATCCCAATTCTCGAGGAGCTTTCTAACGAGCATTCTGGAGGGCAGCTATATGTTATAGATTCTGAGAGCAGATCCTTGAATAACACTCCTGAAGAGCAGAGGCAATACACACAGACCTTGAGAACAAGAGCAAAAGAGGGAGCTGCTACTCCCAGTAAGTGCGTCCTAAAGCCATTGAGTTTCCCACACTCTCTCCCCAAACTAATGCTCACCTAGGGAACTTTAGTTCTACAGGTGTTTCCACTGAAGAGCCTGAGAAACATCATAAGTTGCAAGTGATCAGAAGATCAATACCCCTTAAAGGGCAATGGATAGACTGGGTGAGAACAGTAGGGTATATTTAAACAAAAGGGTCTGAGGGATATGCTCCTTACATCAGTGGAGGACTTTCCAAAAATTGTGTGTGGTCTGTACCATGTTTTCCCAATTTATTAGTGCTGTTCAAATATAACAGTAGAATCAACTCAGTGTGTGTGCTGGAAACTCCAGCCCCTTTTCCAAAAACACCCTCTTGTCGACACCTCAGACACTGTCATTCGTATCAGTCATATTCCAGACAATAAAACGGCAGAGGAAGAGAAAAAAAAAAAAAAAACCTATTGCTCAGAAACCTAACCACTACTAAGCTCAACACCTCCAAATAGGGTTCTTAGAGTTACCACCTCCGTCTGAGCTGAACCACCCCAACCTGGGGCTCATCCTGCATGGCTGAGTGAGGACCTTTTCAAATGTCACATCAGAGGACACATCAGTTGTCTTCATTTCTTCACCTCCCTCTCACTCAACTCATTCCCATCTGGCCTTATTAGTCCCCACTCACTACTCCACCAAAACAGCTTTTACTAAGGCCACCAAGACCTGAGGTGACCATGTGTCCAGACCTTGCCTTACGAGATTTCTCAGCAGCAGTTGACCCTGGTGACCACTACTTCTCCCTCAAAGCCCTCTCTTTCTTTAGCTGCACTGGCATCACTCCCCTGGTTTTCCTCCCAGGTCTTTGCTGTTCCTCCTCACTCTCCCTTCACAGCTCTTTCCTCTCGGCCTGGCCTTTGTATGTTGGCTTATTCAATAAAAGCTCACTTTTCTTCTCACTGCATATTCCTTCCCTATGACATCTTTTCCACACCCATAAGCCAGCACTCTGCACAATTCCAGGAGACGCTATGCCCCACCACAGTCTATGTAACTGGCTCTCCCTCAAGTTGTAAAATGCATGGCTTTGTTAGGTCATAAGGACAGTTCTATCCACTCCTGTGGCTTTGATATCCATCTCTACATTACGGACTGCAAAATGTCTATCTCAGGCCCAGACAACAATGAAAATCAAATCCACATATACGACTGAATACTTGAGATCCACTTGCTCATCTCAAAGGCACTTCAAATACCATGTCCCAAACTGAACCCGTGCTCTTCCTAGACAAATCTTTTAGCATTCCCTACCTTGGTAATGGTGCCAGCATCCATCAGGTTGCCCAACTTAGTGCTTGGGAGGCATTCTTGTCCCCTCCCCCTCTGGCACCATCAACAAATGATCTGTTTCATATTGGTTGTCTGTCTCCTTCCATTACGATGTAAGCCCTTTGAATGTTGGAATCTCTCTCACCATCACATCTCCAAAGGTAGAGGGATGCCTGTCATATAACATTTGTTGAATGAAATAATAAAGTCCTATTGATTTTATCTATCTCTTAAGTCATCTGCATCAGCACCCAGCACCCTTGCCTAGGTTGCTTCCTCAGGTTTCCCCTCTTCTCTTAGTTATGTCTGTTCATCTTTCAAATCTCAGTTCAATGTCATTCCCTCAGGGAACTTCCTCTGATGTCCCAAACTGGGCCAGGGCCCCTTCAAATGCCACCACAGCTCTTTTTACTTGATACTGCCTTCCCTATCTGTTCTCCACAACATTTTTATCTTTTGTCCAACCTTGATCTAAATCATTCTTCTATTTTCTATTCCCTCAAAATTATTTCCTTTCTTAAAAAATATTTTTATTTATTTATTTGAGAGAGAGAAAAAAAGAGAGAGAGAGCACAAGCAGGGGGAGTGGCAGGCAGAGGGAGAAGCTGGCTCCCCACTGAGCAGGAAGACCCTGGAATCATGACCTGAGCCGAAGGCAGATGCTTAACCGACTGAGCCACCCAGGGTCCCCACTCAAAATTATTTCTTAATTCATCCAAAAAAAGTACCAAATCCCAGGTACTGAGCTAGGTGCTAAGAATCCCAAGAGAATAAATGCTAATAAGTAGTTCAGAGAAGGAGACAAAGATATGTAAATATATAATACAGTATGCAATATCTACAAAAATAGATCTATATACAAAGAAATTAGAGAGCACAGCAGAAAAAGTGATTAATCCCATCCAGGTGGGGGTGGCCAGAAAAGTCTCACTGAGTGGGTTTTGCAAGCAGACCTTTCCCTCTTACTTCTTCATAGACTATTCCTATATTCAGAGCATTCATGAAAATTGTTTAAGTTTTCAGTGTTTTCTTTTCACCCAGCAACTCTCAAAGTCAACTCTAGACGGTTTGAGTCTAGAAGACTTTGCTATCCACCTCCAAGGCCTCGCCTTTCTGTGGACTCACAACACCCTGAAATGTCTCCATTTTCCTTCATTTCTGCTCACTCTTCCCACCCCATTCTCTCTTTCCTCTTTCTTTAAAAAGTAATCTATTGTACTCACTCCCACTAATGTGTTATATTTTCTTACAATAGGTAAATTTTACAAGAGGCCCTTGAAAGAAATTGCTGGCCTAAGAAATGAGTCTCCATATTTGGGTGGAAGGTCTGCTCCAAACCCTTTAATTTACAACAACAGGCAAGACCTTGTATTCTGCCTGTAAGTAAGGCCAACACTGCCAAAACAAACATGACTTTCCAAGTTTGCTAATTGTGTGTGCTTCTTGGGTTACTTCTTTTTCCAGCATACATGAGAGCAACTTGAAATGACCATCACACTTGACTTTTGCAAAAGAACATTACCTGTTGTGAAAGATATTATATTTCAAGGAAAATCCAACAACACTCAGCTCATCTGTGACATTTGCCTGGACTGCTCTTCCCTACTCTTCGTGCTTGGCCAACTCTATACTTCATTTAGCCTCTGCTCAAACATCACTTCTTCAAGGAACCCTTTCTCTTCTTCTGACTCTAGCTCTCATGGTAGCCTGTGCTTCCCCTTCCAGAATACTTATACACACGTAATTACTTATTTAAGCTTCACAAAAGATGGGTCTGTCTTGTTTTCAGCTGTATCTCCTGGGCTTAACACAGTCCCTGGTACACAGAAGGTTCTCAAAGCCAGTATTCACTGAATTGAATTGCTATATCTGTGCCGTCTACATGCTTCTATTGCTACGACCATCACATTATACTGTAATTTATTTGTTTTCATGTCTGTCTACTTCCCTTCACATTAAATCCCTTCAAAGAAATAATAAATTATTCATTTTTTAATTCCCAGAGCCTAGGACATTGTGGGGCCCTCAATAAATGTGGAAAAGAAGAAAGGAAAGAGGATCAGAGAAAGGCAGGGAGGGAAGGAGGGAAATCTCACTGGTTGACATTTCTACAATTCCAGTAGGGTCTTAATAATATCAAATTTATATGTCTATAGAGAATCACAAAAAACATTGTAAAAACAGAGAATCAGGCTCTCAGTTTTTGAAGACTCAAAGATTCAGAAAAATTCCAAATTTTTTCCTTTTTAAGATTTATTTATTTCTTTGAGAGAGAGAATGGAAGTAGAGGCTGAGGGAGAGGGAGAAAGAGAATCTCAAGCAGACTCACCACTGAGTGTGGAGCCCGACACGGGACTCGATCTCATGACGCTGAGATCATGACCTGAGCCGAAACCAAGATACGGACACTTAACCAACTGAGTTACCCAGGTGCCCCACAAAAATCCCAAATTTCTTGAGAGTTTATTGAGTGAGCGTGTTTGTCAAGACCTATAGCATTCTGATGCCCTCCTTGTGAAAAAAAGAAGGAAAACCTAACATTTCTGAGCACCTGCTATGTCCCAGGTGCTTTACATACAGCATAGTTAGTTCAGCAACAGCCTAACTGAATATTCATTGAGTTACTACTAGGTGCCATGCACTTGACCCTGGGGATCAAAGATTTGTTAGTACCCATTTTTAAAATACGACTCCTAGAACTGAACACAATATTACTGTTGTGTTCTGACCAATACAGGCATTTGGGATGCTCTATCTCTATTACTTCAGCCTAGGATTCAACTAGACCATTTTGCAGCTATAGCCTTTGGGATGCCTAACACTGTGCTTATGGTTAATAAACTCTTCTCTAAGACTTTTTAATTTAAACACCCTCAAGTCAGGTTTTCTCCAGTTTGGACTGAGTCAATTGATTTCAAAATCTAAATTGAATATTTTACACTTTTTACTTTACATTGGTTTCACCATCTCTCAAACCTGGTAAAAAATGTTTAATCAAGAATCAAACAGGGTGCCTGGGTGGCTCAGTTGGTTAAGCCACTGCCTTCAGCTCAGGTCATGATCCTGGAGTCACAGGATCGAGTCCCGCATCGGGCTCCCTGCTCGGCGGGGAGTCTGCTTCTCCCTCTGACCCTCCCCCTTCTCATGCTCTGTCTCTCTATCTCATTCTCTCTCTCAAATAAATAAATAAAATCTTTAAAAAAAAAAAAAAAGAATCAAACATATAAGAGTGGCAGCCTAAGACCACAAAATGACCTTCAGCAAGTCTCTTAACTTCTCTGCCAAGGCTACCACGTTGAACAACTTCAGGGACCATTTACCCCACAGCCAAACAGCACCTATACAAACAGCCCCTCCTGATGTTGTGCAGTGGCCCAGGCTTGGAATCTGCCATTGCTCATCTATAAAATCAATGGGTTGGAACAAAACCTCATTCTGTAATTTGGGGTCACTTACACTTTCGATAAATATTCCTTCTATGCTCTATCCTATTTACTGATAAAATTACTGAATATAAGCAAAATACAGAGGAATATGTGTATATCCCAGGTCTCACTTTGTGTTCTTGAGAGGCTTCTTTAACTAGGTCAACAGTCATCCTTCACTTCCTTTAGAGCACCATAGGTCTTCCAAAGTGTGGAAGACAGCAATTTGACACTTCCTTGTCACACTGAGGAAAATCCTCATGAGCTACAATATATAACCATGTGAAACATATAGTCTGAAAGTCCCTGAAAGAAAAAAAGCTGATTGGCAATTCATCTTATCAACCAAGGAAATAAAGTAACTAAAAGTTACCTGGCATTGTGATCTATTATGTGCCTTTCTCTTTCAGTTTTGTCTAGGCTAACATCCATAATAGTGAAACATGACTGGTTCATCCCGACAAGACAGGGAAATGCCATGCAACATAGTGCTGGTAGATGAAACCAATAGTACTATATTTTCTATATTAGGTTACTAATTATATCTCCTGAAAATGGGTAGTAAATTAGGAAATAACTCAATGAAAGGAAATATTATAAGTGTTCTGTTATCTATAAAAGTCAAAAATTGCACGTGTAAAAGCCCTTCCTGCAATGGGCAAGAGCTTAGCGGGTTCAAAAAACTGAAAGAAACCAGAGTGGTAAGAGCACAGTAGGCAAGGGGAAGAGTGGTGAAAGATAAGCCAAGAGGGACCAGATCATACAGATTTGTTGGCCATGTCAAGGATCTTGGACTTCATCCCAAGTGTGACTAATACTGTTGACCAAAAGTAGAGGAATGGGTTAGTAAATAAGGTTATAGCATCACCACAGACTACCCATCACTGATTTCCAAAGTGTGTTCTAAACACTTATCTGTGGAACAGATGTTTTGTTGTATATTTTTTAAGTTTCATATTAAAATTAATTTGAAGAAAATGTGTCACGGTCTCATCTTTTATCTTAAAGCAAGATTTCTCAAGAAGATTTCTTCTTTGAGAAATCCTAGATTAAAGGAATTTGTTCACTTTCACAACTTTCCAAACTGATTTGGCCTCAGAGATGTTTTATTTTCCCCAAGTAACATCAGTTAAAATCTCAAGAAACTAGCATTTGTGAAACATCTTTTCGTAAATATTGCTATCTAACCATTTTAAAGGATCATATATAGGAAGTCTGCAGAAAAATGAAAAAATCCCATGACTGCAACTATATAAAAATATGAATGCACATGAAGGTAATTGGCACCTTCTTAGGGGGCACCTGGCTGGCTCAATTGTTAGAGCTTGTGACTCTTGATCTTGGGGTTGTGAGTTCAAGCCCCATGATGGGTGCAGAAATTACTTAAAAATAAAATCTTGAAAGGGGCACCTGGGTGGCCTAGTCAGTTAAATGCCTGCCTCTTGATTTCGGTTCAGGTCATGGTCTCAGGGTCTTGGGACCAAGCCCCATATCGGGCTCTGCACTTATCAGGGAGTCTGCTTGGGATTCTCTCTCTCTCCCTCTCCCTCTGCCCCTCCCCCCCATGCTTGCTCACTCTCTCTTTCTCTAAAATAAATAAATATTAAAAAATAATAAAATAAAATCTTTAAAAAAAATCTGTTACTTAGGATGACAGATTTATCAATAGTTTTATTTCTCTATTAAGTCTTCCTTAATTATGATATTATAGCATTTTTTCAATTAAAAATTATAAAGTAGTAAAAAGTTATGAAAGTCATATTTTTAAAAATGTATTTGAAGTTTTGCCAATTCAATCAATCCATGGGCTGCTTCACAAATTTCACTTCATTAGTGTGTCTAGAGACTATGAAAGCTACATTTTATGATGGAGGAAAAAAAGAGTCATCTTAATACTAGTTCTAATCCCCTTGCTGGCAGGCTGATCTAATTAACATCTCTTAATTGGATGAATTAATTTAAACTAAAACACAGTTTGATTCATACTATGGTTAACTATAGACACCCTTCATGGGATTCATGGAATCCTCTGAATTTACCTTCCAATCCCATTACTACCCATAAAGCCATTTCAAAGAGTATTTCATATACATAGATCAAAACCTTTTTAAAACTTTGGTGTTGGGGCCAGAAATTAAATCCTGTATTTTCATTCATTTATTCATTCAACAAACATTTACCAAGAGCACTAGACTATGGCTAAGAATATAAAAACTTTAAAAGACAAAATCCTTACCCACAGTGAATTCTCAGCAGGTAATACAGACATGCAAAAAAAAAAAAAGCAATAAAGAATAAATACTATGATTTTGTTATATATTGGCATACTGTTAATACAAAAAGGAGAGGTCAGTCCTTCCCAGAATCAGGAGAGTGGGTCAGAAAGGCTTCAAAGAGGATGAGATGTATGAGCCACATCTTCAAAAATGAGCATGAGTTTGCCAGGCAAATGAGGTTGGCAAATCTAGGCAGAGAAGAGCCTGTACAAAGCATAGATGTGTGATCCAGCACAAGTATCAGTTGGGACACAGTAACAGGGCAGAGTGAAACCTTCCATAGATCCATCAAATAAGATAAAAATTAAAGTAACAATAGATTTGGATTTTAGATGGCAGCACCCACTATAAAGCAAGAGCTGACTCAGAGAACTAAAAGGAAGTGTTCAAACTGCAGTCAATTGAAGAGTGAATGAAGGTCTCAGGAATCATACTCAGTAGACCCAGTCATCTATGGGGTAACATTTTGACAAATGATAATCTTAATTCATGTAATAAATTAGTGTTTATGAGGGGATTCTGTAGTGCATATAATGATAACAAAATATACTTTGTAACTCTGGACTTCTGATGTGTAGCACTGACAGAATATAAAGTATAGATAATTCTTATGATTTCAACCAGTTCATCCTTTCACTTCTTTAAAAACAATAGCACCTGATGAAGCAGTCCAAGATGGCAGCATATGAAGATCCTAACTCCCTTTTCCCACAAACACATCACATCTACGGCTACATATGGATCATGTCCTTCTGAAAAAGATCTGAAAACTAGATGAACTGCTGTCCACAACAAAGGAAAAAAGGACCACCTCCAGATAGGTAGGAGAGACAGAGACATGGTCTTCCAAAAAACCATCCCCAGCCTGGTGACACACAATAGAAAGGGATCTCACCAGACAGGTGCTTCTCCAGGAGACACAAGGGCTGGTACCCCACATTGGCACCCACAACTAGAATATGCACCAAACAGATGAGCCCCCAGAACATCTGGCTTGGCAAACCAACAGGGCTGATGTCTAGGAGTCCCAAACTGCTATAGGAAACTGAGATTCCCCTCTTGAAGGGCTCACCCCAAGACCCAGCAGAAAACAGCAGTTTGAAAAGCACCTAGATTATATTAAAGCAAGTTTGTTTGCTGATCTGGGAGCATTGGCTTGAAGGGTGGGGGACAGTTGAGATGCTCCCCAGAGATGGAGGCACTGAAGGTCACAACTGTTGCATTCTCTGCAAGTAGTCACAGTGCTTGCTGAGGCTGAAGAGCATGGACAGTTGCAGCATTCCCCTACTTCTTGGCTGAGGCAGGAGAGGACAGTCAGTCACAGTGTTCTCCTGCTCCCTAGCTAAAGTCTCCAAGAATGGGCAGTTGTGACACTCCCTCAACCCCCAGCTGGGCTGATGAGTGTGAACAGTCATGGCATTCTCCCACTCCCAGCCTAAAGCTGCACACAGGCACAAACAAAGCACTTTCTCACTGCATTGCTGCTGCCTACATGCACAGTCATTTTCCCACTGCCTTTCTAAAGCCAGTGAACATGTCCCACCCTCTATATTCTCCAGCTGCCTTGCTAAAGTCAGTGGGTGCGTGCAATTCCCACAAAGGTCACTCCTGAATCACCTGGCCCTGGTGGCCAAAAGCGCTAGCATTCCAGAGCTCCATGGGACTGTAACAATTGGAAAGACAGTTCTTGGCAGGCCATCACACCCAAGGCACTGCACAAATAGCAGACTGAAATACAACCCAGTGTTCCTGTGAAAAAGGCCTATTGACTCAAACTATAGCTTCAGCCAGAGGGATAGGCTTCAGGTTTCCCACACATCTAGAGGCTAAGTAGGCACTCCTAGGGAACTTAAGCAGGGAGACAAAATCTTTGCACACCCCTTTGGCCTCACTGCAGCTCAATGAGACTTACCAAAAAAAGGTAAAAAGTTTAAACATTCATAGAGCCCTGATTCTTACAATTGCCACCCAGGGTACAGATCTCCTGGTCCAAATTTCCTGGTCTGAAGACCGGCAGGAATTGTGATTGCAGCCCCACATGACTATATATATTTGCATACTTTAAAAGTTACTGCCTGAGCGTCTGACTTCCAATCAGCCTGAAACTCAGTGCTAAATGATATTCCTCTCCTTGGATCACTGACAGGTCTTGGCACAACCTCAACAACAGAGGCATATCAAGAATAAATCAGGTTATTAGACAATTACACAATCACAAAGTTCAAGAGACAACCAAGAGCTAGGGAAAGGTTGAATGAGAGGATCATCACCTACACAAGGCCACTCCAAAACTGAGAGAGGTAGCTGTTTAACCTAATACATAGAAACAAACACAGAGAATCAAGCAAAATGAGGAAACAGAGACATAAGTTCCAAACAAAAGAATTTTAAAAATCTCAGAAAAAGTCCTTAATGATATAAAGATAAGTAATCTACCTGATAAAGAATTCAAAGTAACAGTCATAAAGATGCTCACTGAATTTGGGAGAATAACGCATAAACACACAGTGAGAACTTCAACAGATAGAAAATATAAGAAAGTATCAAACAGAAGTCACAGAGTTGAGGGGCACCTGGGTGGCTCAGTTGGTTAAGCGACTGCCTTCGGCTCAGGTCATGATCCTGGAGTCCCGGGATCAAGTCCCGCATCGGGCTCCCTGCTCGGCAGGGAGTCTGCTTCTCCCTCTGACCCTCCTCCCTCTCATGCTCTCTGTCTCTCATTCTCTCTGTCTCAAATAAATAAATAAAATCTTTAAAAAAAAAAGAAGTCACAGAGTTGAAAAACATAATAACTGAACTAAAAAACACACCAGAGGGATCCAACAGCACACTAGGTGAAGTACAAGAATAGTTCAGTGAGCCGGAAGATAAAGTAATAGAACTCACCCAGACATAGTAGCAAAAAGAAAAATGAATTTTAAAAAATGAAGATAACTTAACAAACCTCTAATACAAGATCAAGCAAAATAACATTTGCATTATAGGGGTCACAAAAGGAGAAGAGAGAGAGAAAGTGGCAGAAAACTTATTTGAGAAAATCATGGCTGGAAACTTCCCTAACCTAGAAAGAAAACAGACATCCAGGTTCAGGAAACCCAGAGAGTTCCAAACACGATGAACCCAAAGAGAGCTACAACAAAACACGCTATAAGTAAAATGTCAAAATTTAAAGAATCTTAAAAGCAGCAAGAGAAAAACAAATTGTTACATACAAGGAAAATCCCATAAGGCTATCAGTAGATTTCTCAGCAGAAATTTTGCAAGCCAGAAGGGAGACTTAACATATTCAAAGTCCTGAAAAGATAAAATTTCTAACCAAGAATACTCTACCTGGCAAGATTATTATTCAGATTTGAAAGAGAAACAAAGAGTTTTTCAGGCAAGCAAAAGCTAAAAGGAGTTCACCTCTACTCAACCAGCCATTCAAGAAATATTAAAGGGACTTCTTTAAGCTGAAAAGAAATGGTACTAATTAATAACAAGAAAACATACAAAAGTGAAAATCTCACTAGAAAAGGTAAAAATATAGTGAAAATAGTGGATTAAGCACTTATAAACATACTAAGAAAGTTAAAAGACAAAAGTAGTAAAATTAACTAAAACTATAATAATTAGATAAAATACATAAAATAAAAAGATGTAAAAAGTGGCATCAAAAACATAAAATGTGGGGAGGGGGAAGTAAAAATGTAGAGTTTTGGAATATATTCAAATTTAAGTTGCTATCAACTTAAACTGTTACATGCATAGGATGATATATGTGAACTTCATGGTAACCACAAAGCAAGAACTTATAGTAAATGCACAAAATAAAATGAGAAAGGAATCTAAATATAATACATAATAATCATCAAACCAAAGGAAAGAAAGAAAAAGAAAGGAACAAAGGAGAATTACAAAAACACCCAGAAAACAATTAACAAAATGGCAACAAGTACAAATCTATCAATAATTACTTTAAATGTAAATGGACTAAATTCTCCAATCATAAGATACAGAGGGGCTGAATAGATTAAAAAAGCAAGACTCATCTATATGCTGCCTGCAAGAGACTCACTTCAGAAGTAAGGACATATACAGACTGAAAGTGAAAGGATGGAAAAAGATATTCCATGCAAATGGAAACCAAAAGAAAGCTGGTGTAGCTATATTCATATCAGATAAAATAGATTTTAAAACAAAGACTGTAATAAAAGACAAAGAGAGGCACTACATAATGATAAAGAGGTCAATCCAGCAAGAAGATACAAGATTTATAAATATATATGCACCCAACATAGGAGCAACAAAATATATAAAGCAAATATTAACAGACCTAAAGGTAGAAATTGACAGTAATGCAATAATAGTTGGGAATTTTAATACCTCACTTACATCAACAAATAAATCATCCAGACAGAAAATCAATAAGGGAACATTGGCCCCTTAAATACACACTAGACCAGATGGACTTAACAGATATATACAGAATATTACATCTAAAACCAGTAGTATACATTTTTCTCAAGTGTACATGGAATATTTTCCAGGATCAATTGCCTGTTTGGCCACAAAACAAATCTCAATAAATTCAAGAAGATTCAAATTATATCAAGCATCCTTTCTGACCACAGTGGTATGAAATTAGAAATTAATTACAAGAAGAAAATGGGGAAATTAAAAAAAAACATGGAAATTAAACAATGTGTTACTTAACAACTACTGGGTCATAGAAGAAATCAAAGGAGAAATCAAAAATATCTTAGAGACAAAAGAAAACAAGACACGGATGCCCACTATCCCCACTTTTATTCAACATACTATTGGAAGTCCTAGCCATAGTGATTAGACAAGAACAAAAAAATGAAAATCATACAAGTTGGAAAGGGAGATGTAAAACTGTCACTATTTGCAGATGACATACTATATATAGAAAATGTTAAGATTAATAAAACTAATAAATTCAGTAAAGCTTCAGGATACAACACTAATATACAGGAATCTGTTGTGTTTTTATACACTAATAATAAACTATCAGAAAGAGAAATCAAGAAAACAATCCTAGTTACAATCACATCAGAAAGAATACAATATCTAGGAATAAACTTAACCAAAAAGGTAAAAGACCCGCACTCTGAAAATTATAAGATATTGATGAAAGAATTGAAGAAGGCATAAATAAATGAAAAGACATTCTGTGTTTATGGACTGGATAAATTAATATTGCTAAATGTCCATACTATCCAAAGCAATCTACAGATTCAATGCAATCCTTATGAAAACTCAAATGACATTTTTCACAGACCTAGAACAAATAATCCTAAAATTCGTATGGAACTGAAAGACCCTAAATAGCCAAAACAATCTTAAGAAAGAACAAAGCCAGAAGTATCACACTTCCTGATTTCAGAGAGCTATAGCAATTGATTTCAGAGTTATGGTAATCAAAACAGTATGGTACCGGCACAAAAACAGACACATAGATCAATGGAATAGAATAGAATTGAGAGCTCAGAGGGAAATGCACAAAACAGTATGGAGTTTCCTCAAAAAAATTACAAATAGAGCTACCAAATGATCCAGGTATTCCACTACTGGGTATCTACCCAAAGAAACTGAAAACACTAATTTGAAAAAAATGTATGCACGTCTATGTTCATTGCAGCATTACTTACAATAGCCAAGATAAGGAAACAACCCATGCATCTATCAGTGGATGAATGGATAAAGAAGATGTGGTATATGTATATAATGGAATACTACTCAGCCATAAAAAAGAATGAAATCTTGCCATTTGCAGCAACACAGATGGATCTTAAGGGTATTATGCTAAGTGAAATAAATCAGATACAGAAAGATAAATATCAAATGATTTCCCTTATAGGTGAAATCTAAAAAAAAAAAAAAAAAAAAAAATAAAGTAAAATAAAACCCAGACTCACAGAACATATTTATTGGTGGTTGCCAGAGGGGAGGGGGGTGGGGGGTGGGCAAAATTAGTGAAGGAGATTAAGTACTACAAGCTTCCTGTTATAAAATAAGTAAGTCATGGGGATGTAATGTACAGCATGGAGAACATAATCAGTAATATTGTATTAACTGTGCAAGGTGATAGATGGTAACTAGACTAATTATGGTGACATTTCACAATATATACAAATGTCAAATCACAATGTTATACACCTAAAATTAATATAATATTGTATGCCAATTATACCTCAATAAATATAAATAAATAAAAATTTAAAAATAGAAAGCCCATAGAGAGGGATTTCAGATTTCATAGAGAGGGATAAATAGGCAGAACACAGAGAATTTCTAGGGGAAAAAAATAGCACTTAATGACAGGTTGTAGATAAATCTTGATATCCTCAAATGAAAAAAGGGGATTTATTAAATCCACTTTGAGTACAAAGACTCCTAAAGTATGTGGCAAGGAAACATTATGTTCTGAGATCTTCCATGAAACAAAGAGGAGAGTGATGTGTGTCCATCATGATGCCATACTGTGAATTGTGCAGCAGTGTTTCTCTAAGGGCTCCAGAACACTTTGCATGTATGTTTACTCTCATATGAAGACAGTGGTCTGTTGTTCACATTCAAACAGAGGTAAAGAGGTGACATTATAAAAGTGCAAGAACTGCAAGAGATCTTAAGCATCATCTATCCAACCTCTTCATTTGGTGGATGATAAAACAGAATCAGAGGTTAAGTAAGTTGCCCACAGCTCACATAGTGAGTCAGAGGTGAAAGCAAGACTGCAACCCAAGATCCCCACTTCCAGTAGTCTGGTGTGTTTGCTTTCACTGCACCCTCCTGGCCTGTCCCAGAGGCCAAAGCAAAATCAGAAATAAAACTAGTAAGTCAGTCAACAGTTGAATCAACAAGACTGTGATCCTATCACCCCTTAGTGTGTCCCTGAGCATGCATTTTATAGTGAGCATGTGGGAGAAGAGGGTCACTGTGAATACCTGCTACATGCTTGGCACTTTGCTGGGTGCTATATGCACACTCACAATACATGATGCAAAGTTATTCTCTCATCATTTCATAGTCACTGAGTAAATAAATATTTCCTAGGGAACCATTATGTGCCAAGGACATTTCTAGGCCCTAGAGATCATGCTGAACAAGACAGAGTCTTTTCCTTCATAGAATTACACTGTAGTTGGGAGAGACAAAAAATAAACAAGTCAACTAATGAATACACAAGAGAGTAGTAAATGCTAGACAGAGAAATAAAATGGAGTGATACAATGAAGGGTGACAAGAGGGAAAGTGGGAGAGTGGGCACTGCCTCATCTTGTGTGGTCAGGGAAGGCCTTCTCCAGGTCTCCTTCTCACTAACTGTGAAAAAGGATATGTAATTGGGCACCAGGCATGAACCTTCACATGAGAAGGCATGAAGACGGCCTAGAACCTGATGTCTAGGGGTAAAACCAGGTCAGAAGTCAGGCAGGGCATGTGTGAGCATGTCTCTGAAGGCACATGGCTGTCCAAGTATCACCAACGGAAGTAGGAGAAAATGGGCTGAGGGCAGTTCAAAAGAACTTTCTGTAACAGTTTGCTGCTGTTTCCTTTGGTTTTTATTAAGCTGAGCTACTTAATATGCAATGGTTTTCACCCTGTGGCCTTCATTCCTCAAGGCTCTAATAATATTCAATTGACCCCTTCTCTCCACATGACTCCTTTCTTCTTTTAACTGGATGTAACTGTTTCATAACCAATGGGCTGAAGTAAAGGTGATAGGGATGACTACCAAGACCCCCATGCTAATCACAAGAATTTCCTGGACCAAGACAAGTGGGACAGAATGGTAGAAATGCTGCTCCAATGGGCATTCCAATAAGCATAAACAGATTGAACCCAAAGCGAGTGCAATACCATCAGGGCTTCTTAAGGGAAAACAGCAACGAGATGTTGGAATTAATTTGAGGCCTCTGACATTGACAGGGTTGGAAGCAACACAAAGCTCAAAAAGTCAATCTGCTCTGGGAATGTTAAAAGGAAACACTTGTTTGGAACGAATTTTTAAGTGTGAAAAAGAAAGACTATTTTTCGGTGGAATTTGTGAGCAGTGAGTCTGACCACACACTTGGGGCTGAGAGATGTATCACTGAGGCAACCGTGGTCCAGCTCCCAGCAGTTTTCATGCCCAGCACCCAATTGAGAAATTGTGTGCTCTGATTCATGTTTGCAGTGTGCCAAATGACTCCACCGGGAGTGAATCCGACTCTCAAATGCAATCTCGGTCTAATTTCCATTCTTCCTTCTCCTCACCCCAGCATTCCTTGTTTCTGCATTCCATGGTGATTGTGTACATTTTAAGAACCACACACCTTGAGTTTAACTGTTTCATAAGTCACTTCCTCATTCTCCAGTGGTAAATATAAGTTCACATGGAATGCCACACTTCAGTGACAGGGTTCCAATTGAATCCACTAGACCATACTTCCTGTAACACATCCCCAGACCAGATTAAAGTCAACAGGCTAAAGGACTACATGCCTGAGGCAAGTCTACCCACTGCATGTCTGAGCTAGTTGTGGCATGTTTTATGACATCTCTCCCTATTCTTGGCATCTGGATGGACACTCAGTCTTTTATTTGCCTTGTTCGTGTGGAATTCGGGAACATCTTGGATCACTGGGGAGAAGATTATATGCTATTTTAATTTATCTTCCTGGGTAGATTTTCCTACCACTGCACCAAGCACCAACGAGTCCTAAAAAGTGCTCTTCTCGTGTTCATTAAAAACATCCAGTCACCTCCCAAGTTCCATCATCCTACTGTACCTGTGACAATCAGGTGACAATAATACAAGCACCTTAAGACACTGAGTTACAAGAGGCAGGCTCCCAAGACTAGGGAAGCAGAAGTACATCTGGGAAACCTCTAGCTGCACAGAGCTAAGGATGCCTTTCCATTCTGAACCCTCCAATTCCTATCCCTTGATTTGCTAATCCAGGAAGGTAAAATTCTCTTTGCTTCTCAGTGAAAGCACCTAATAATGTATTCTATATGATCATCGCCCTTAGGATGGTTAATTTTCCACTTAAAACCAAGGCAACTTTGCCTTCATAATATTTAGATGTGAAAATTCTTTGCCCTTTGAAGAGATTAGAGACATAAATTTGCAAATGATTTTTCCTAATAATTCTCATTGGGGGGGATTTTTTTTTAATACTTTAGATTGTATTTACAATGTTCAGATTTTAGTATATTCTTTAGACATAAACATGATGTTTCGGGTAATCACTGAAAATTGCCTCAGTTCAACTTTTTTCAAAGCTATAAAGGAAACTTTAAAATTATGAGCTATACAGATGATAAAAATGACATGACATAGCATTATACATACAATATATATAAGTATATGAGCAATACCTATACCTAAAGGTTTAAAGTTTAAGAGATCATATATTTTAAAATTTTGTGGCTCACCTTGTAATCTAATTTTTTTCTTATTTCAGATTGCCTGGATCAAAGACATGGAATTAAGAACCATGATTTTACATAACTATGTATAATATTCTGTAACATATAGGTAGTAAATTGCATGTTTTGTTTTATTAAACATAATAGCATATTGTGCAAGATTAACAGATATATCACCAGTCCTCATTATTCACACATTCTGTATTTGCAAATTTCCCTACTTGGTAAAATTTATTTGTAACTCCAAAAGCAATACTCGGAGCCCTTTCATAATCATTTGCAAACATGAGGAGCGGTGAAACTTGTGAATCACCTGATGCACACATTCCCAGCTGGGGTGGAACAAGGCAACACTCTGCCTTCTTGCTTCAGCTCTTATAGTATAAACAAGTGTCCTTTTCACAGTTACTTAGTGTCACGTTTTCAAATTTTTGTGCTTTTTTTTGGTAATTTCACTGTTTAAAATGGGCCCAAGCATAGTGTTGAAGTGCTGTCTAGTGTCCCTAAATGCAAGGAGGCTGTGATGTGCCTTACAGAGACATAACTGTATTAGATAAGCTTCACTCAGGCATGAGTTTCGGTGCTATTGGCTGTGAGTTCAATGTTAATGAATCAACTGCATATTAAATAAGGCATCTAAATAGAAACATACAGAAAATAAGGTGATGTATTGATCAGTGACAAAAATGTTGTGACCAGAGGCTGGCGGGAACCAAACCCTATACTTCCCCTAAGAGCAATGGTTCAGTAGCCACTAATCCAGGGTTCACAGTAACACTACAGAACAGAACTCCCATTCCCACTTCAAAAGCACAAGCACCATGACTATGGAGTTCTCGTTCCACAGAGCATAGCTTAGTGCTATTAAAGTGGTTTCTTTAAGACACTTATCAGATGGTGTTTCCCAAGGGGCAAGGGGCCAGGAGGAAAGAAGTGACCGGCAACCCTGGGGACCTGAACAGGATTTCTACAGAGGGAAGCCCTCGAAGCCAGAACTGTCATGGGAGGAGGAACCCAGGGCAGCTCCCAAAGGCTATGTCCCATAAAGAGCCATGTCAGGACTAAGGTGTGCATTCTGTGGCTGGTTATTGCACCTGATTAGGGCAAGATGAAAACGGGGAATCGAAGAGAACCAAGAGGGTCAGAAAGTGAACCAGGCAGAGGTTCAAGGGGAAGACAGGAAGGCAGGGTATGGAGGTACTACTATATCGGGATTCAGGAGTTTGCTGAGAAGTTAGATATGGGGATTGTGACCTCTGGCCTGGAGGGAGGAAGGTGACAGGGAGTGGACAGTGCTGACAGCTACCTGAGTAACCTCTAAGGAAGTGGACAAACTTGTCCCCAAGGGTCCTTACAGCACTTTGGGTTTATAAGAGGATGATTATAAGGAAAAATAGTGCAGTTTGGCAGATCAGCTTTGTTGGTTTTTACTGAAATTCTTGCTTGACATCAGAGTCCTTTAAAGAAAAACAAGTGTCTTTTGGGGACCATAGTTTCATCAGTCTGTAGCAGAATAGTAGTGTTTAGTAATCTAAAATGTCTTCTTACTTTTTCAAGCTATAACAAAGGGGATACAAAGTTTAGGGGTTTTTTTAATGTCTGGTTATCTCCAATGATTACATCAGCCTAGTCTTCTTTTTATTAACTTTCATTATAAAACTTTTCAACCATATACAACAGTAGAGAGAGTCATCTAATAGACTCCCATGTTCCCATCACCCAGCTTCAATAATTCTCAACATTGTAGCCCAGCTTTTTCATCCTTTTATTTGACTAACAGACTTTGCATATACTTTTTCATTCAACAAATAGTTTTGAGCAACTGCCATGTCAAGCACTTTTCAAGTACTAGAGATGCATGATTGGAAAAAAGAAAACAGGCAAAAAATACTTGCTGTCAAGAAGCTTACATCCGAGTAAGATAAATAATGGCTAATTTTACTGAAAGCCCTGGGACATCACTGTTCTGGACACTTTACTTCAATTATTTCATTTAATCTCACAACAACCCAATGAGGTAGGTACTCTCATTATCCTCTTTTTTACTGATGAGGACAGTGTAATACAGAGAGGTTAGGTAACTTGCCCAAGGTCACACAGCTACCAAATGTAGATGGGGTTCAAACTGATTCCAGAGTCTGTGCTCTTAACCATCACACATTCTGCTTTCCTACATCTCAGTAAGTCTTGCCTCTTTCAAAAATCACTTCTCGGGCGCCTGGGTGGCTCAGTTGGTTAAGCGACTGCCTTCGGCTCAGGTCATGATCCTGGAGTCCCTGGATCGAGTCCCGCATCAGGCTCCCTGCTCGGCAGGGAGCCTGCTTCTGCCTCTGACCCTCCCCCCTCTCATGTGCTCTCTCTCATTCTCTCTGTCTCAAATAAATAAATAAAACCTTTAAAAAAAAAAATCACTTCTCTGCAGAATCCTGGGCTTCTCTAACATAATGAGAATTGTAAGAACAAGGTATATGTTAGCTATATAATCTTTTTTCTCCATTCATATTAACCTCATGGAATCTTTATATTCAAAAAGCTGTGGCAAAAAAATAAATAAGAGGGGAGAGGGGTGGGAGGATGGGTTAGCCTGGTGGTGGGTATTGAGGAGGGCACATTCTGCATGGAGCACTGGGTGTTATGCACAAACAATGAATCATGGAACACTTCATCTAAAACTAATGATGTAATGTATGGGGATTAACATAAGAATAAAAAAAATTTTTTTAAATAATAAAATAAAATAAATAAATAAAATTTAAAAACTGTGGCCATTTGTCCTTGGTGGTCCTACTTCTTCTTAAAAGACAGTCTTTTTGTAGATTCCAAATAAATATTATAGCAAATTAAAATATTTTCCCTTAACTCTCAAAATCCTATTTTCTCCCTAATATTAAAAATAGCTAACACTTGGGGCATCAGCATGGGCCAGTCAGTTAAGCATCCAACTCTTGATTTTGGCTCGGGTCATGATCTTGGGGTCATGAGATCGAGCCCCAGCAGCAGGCTCCTTGGCGAGGAATATGCTGGAGATTCTCTTCCTCTTCCTCTCCCTCTATCTCTCCCCACCCCCAACCCCCCAACCCCGCTCTTGCTCGCTCATGCTCTCTATCCCTCTCTAAAATAAATAAATACATCTTTAAAAAAAATAGCTAACACTTATTGAGCCTTTGCTATCTGCCAGGTTCTGCACTAAGTACTCTAGGTGCCTTCATATAGACTTCATAACAACTCTGTAAGATAAATATTATTATCCCCATGCTATTGATTTAGAAATGAAGGCACAAACAGATTATGTAATCTATCCCAGTTCACATAGCTACAAAGTGGCAGAACCAGAACTTGACTTTATTCCACATTCTTTCCTACACTAACCCCCACCTCTACCTTAGAGGAATTCTCTACATTATAAAATCCAGAACTCTTTTGATGATTCAGCAGAAATATTTCATATGTATCATATAATAATATTTTTCAAAACAAAGATCTTCAGCTTACCTCTGTCCCACTCTACATGTCAAATTTCATGGAAAAACTTGAGTTAGTTCTCCAAAGAGCCTGGCAATATTCATATTCTGATTAATTATCTCATCCTATTTTATCATTCATGACTGGGGCAAACCAACACATGTGCAGTTTTTATGACTATGTTTTCATATTAAAGGTATCTGAAGAGACAGCAAAGGGACCCAGAACCAGGATAGAAATCACGTACTAAGGAAAACATCCAATAATATAGATCCTATTTCAAGCCATAATGACCAAGTAAGGACTAGTAGAGTGCTTGGCACATAAAAAGTGCCTGCCAATTTTGGTTTAATCAATTAACTTTAAAGTTATATGTGAATAAATCAGACTCTCCTTTTGAAAAGTAGTCTTGAAATCCTATAACAAGCTATTTATGTTCCTGGAAAGGTGGGGTTGTTTAAAATGTTTTAGGGGGTAATAGAAACCTCCCTACCTCCACTCCAGGTAAGGTGCACTACTGGATGTTCTTATACCTCACTGCACATCTTGTAGATTTCAGCATATTGTAAAAATTTGTCTACATGACTCCTGAAGCAAACTATAAGCTCCAAGAAGGTAAAACCTTCTGGATCATGTTCACTGTTGTGCTTGGCATAGTGCCGAGGTAATAGAAGACAAATCATTTCATTTCACTGAAATGAGTGAATTAATGAATAAAGGAGTGAATAAATGAATGAATGAAATAGGCATCATAGTACTAGACAGGACAATGAGAGCCACCCATCTCATTTTGGCACCATCTTTCCTCAGGCCACAAGGAAGTTCAAGTACTTTCACTCAATCAGGCTTTCCTCAGTCAGGAGGCCCAGCTGTTCTATCATCCTCTCCTTTTTCTGTTTGCTTTCTAGTTTTTGCCTTGAGTTCAACTGTACTGGTCTTAGTGTATCTGTGTTCTCATCTAAACTATGTAAACTTTTCTTTATTAAAAAAAAGGCTAAATTAATAAATAAACTCTACATACTCCACATTAACTTATGATGACTACCATGAATCCAAGTTCACCTACTAGAGAATTCTATATGCATAAAGAAATCTTCCAAATCTTTATTTCTGGTCAAAGAACTGCATATTATTTTTACTTTCCCAGAGAATTACCTTTAATGTCATTGAATTTTTCACATATGGTTAGATGATTTGCAGCTGATGATTTGGGAATTACACTGACCCTCAGTTAACCCTTTTCTACCTAAAATTAAATTTTGCAGCTACCCAAAACATTAGGAAATCCAATGCCCCCAAGGGCTTTGCAGTTAAAATCATAACCAAAAGCTTAACATCTATAGAACCCCTCTCTGAATTTCTGGAATTATTTTGTATCATTAATATGAAAAAAAAGAGGGAAGGAAGAGGGAAGGTGATAGAAAGGCATCAGGATCAGGCTTTCCTGACATTTCTCAATATTACTGGCATCTCCTTTTCATTCCTTTCAGTGTAGCCACTGGACCCTGAAGTGCAGGGCAGAGATGGTGTTAGAGAGGACTCCAGGCTGGAGTTGGACCACCCCAGTGAGTGACTCCACTTGGCTTGGGTTCAGGAAGAAACCTCCATCCATGCATGGCCAGGAAATGAAAACTCACCTGACTCAGGTGCTGTAACTCCAGCCATCTCCAGCCGAAACTAGTTTACAGTATTTCTCATCCCTGCTGTTTTACAGAATGCCAGTAACAGGCTCATGAGTAGGGATCCAGGTCCCAACACAAACCTAGGAAGGAGATCATTTGATTCCGGGAATGTCACATAATAGAAAGGGTGATGCGCCCAGAGGCTGAGACACGGGTCCTAATCCCAGTTCTACCACTAACTTGTGTGACAGAAAGTGAGTTCTCTTACCTGTCTGCACTCTGGTTTCTTCACCTATAGAAAAAAGGATACCCAGGGGCGCCTGGGTGGCTCTGTCGTTAAGCGTCTGCCCTCAGCTCAGGTCATGATCCGGAGTCCTGGGATCGAGCCCCACATCAGGCTCCCTACTCCGCGGGAAGCCTGCTTCTCCCTCTCCCACTACCCCCTGCTTGTGTTCCCTCTCTTGCTGTGACTCTCTCTGTCAAATAAATAAAATCTTTAAAAAAAAAAAAAGAAAGAAAGAAAAAAGGATACCCACCCTGCCAACTTCACCCATATATTATGAAAACAAATCAACAGATGACTTCATGCTTTGAAAAGTTAAAGCACCTCATAAAAGGTTTCTCTTGTGGGAACCCCTCCAAGAAGCCCTCTTAGGCAATGAACACCAAAGGCTTCCTTCAGCACCACCTCTGTAATCAACCAGGGTGTAGCTGGGAAAGGAAAAAAAAAAAACCCACATTAAGTTAATAGCCTCTTCCTCCTCCTCTTCTCCCTAGCAAAAGAAAAATAGTAACAACTACAACTATCACTATTGAGCATTCTATCAAGCATTTGACTTGCTTTGCCTCACTTGATTTCCACAAAACCCCCTTTGGTAAGTATCAATCGCCCCATTTTAAGTATCAGTAAGCATCATTTCATTAATACTTATCATTTTACTGATGACTGATCATTTATCAGTATCAGTAGCCCCATTTTACAAAAGAGACTGAAAAATTATTTTAAACAACTTGCCCTACTAACATATCCTCAGGACTTCCAGACCTCAGGGTTAGGTAGGAAGATATCCCTTCATGTCAGAATTTCAAGCATTGTAGCAAGCTGGTCAGAAAGAGAATTTCTGTTTGAAGATTGGGAGACTCACTTTTCTGAATGATCCTTCAAACTTCCCTTCAGGGAGCACCTAAAGAATAAGTCAGTTCCAGAGTTCTCACCCAAATCACTCCCAGGTCAGAGAGCCCTGGATTCCAAAATCGAAGTATCCAGCATGATTTAACAAGAAGAGGGGCACATGAGGAAGAGGCATGTGCACAAACAAGCTTTCCTTCCACAACCAGGCATATTTACAAGTGACCACGTAAATTGCGATTTAACGGTCCAGCCTGTGGTATAAAAAGTCAGCAACTTTCACAGTTTTGAAAAATGTGCAAAAAGAGAGACAGGGAGAAGTCTGCTCTTCACACCCACACAGTCTTATACACTTGACTTGAGTGCCCCAAAAATTCCCCTAAGCATTTTTATCGTTACATATCACTTGTATCACTCCACAATTTAGTCAGCCAAACCATATCCTTTTCCAGCTTTAGATAAATTGCCTTTTGACAAACTGCACACAGAGAAAATATCACAACGTCCCCAAGTTGTAATCTCTACACTGTTTTTCTACCGAGATGAGTAAGATTTTCCTATTTAGTTTTTTAAGCACATAAGCAACAGATACATATGTAACATGAGTATCATCAACAGTATATTTACTCACTCTTTCTTGCAATGTATTTCAGTTTTATCACTAAAAAAGAGGTGCTCATTTGCCCTTTCTAACTCTCATTATGGTAGATAAAGCATAAGCGGTATTTTGGGGAAAAAATGAATGCATTCAAAAAGAGCAAGATGCTTTGTCACTATCACCAAATTTATAGTAAACATTTAAACAAATCCTTCAATATACCATAGAAAGGCTAAATTTTATAAACCACTACAAAATGTTTAAGCATAATTCATTTTAGCCGAAGTCAAATAAGAAATCAGCTCACCTTTCTGTGCTATAACAAGGTTTATTTTGAAGAGAATACAGTAACTAATATTTTATTCATCCAGCTATTATTAAACTTAAGTCAATTACTACTCAAGAATACACTTAAGACTAGGATTAGATGTAGGAAAATACATACACAGTTCCTGGTGGCCCTATACCATTAAGTTGTTAACACATCAAAAAGGTATTTATCACATAAATAAGTGTATAAAGTACTGTGTCAAGCTAAGGAATGTGTTGTGATATGAAACACAGACACACAACACAGCTCTGAAAAGACTAGCAGCCACTTGCCAAAGAAATTAGTGGTTACTCTAAGAACAGCAATAGAAACATAACCCTGATACCTGGTACCTAATAGTGCCTGGCACATGGCAGGAACTCAATATTTGCTCATGGATACTGATGTATTTCAACCCTAATGTAAATTTCTTAGGCAGAATTATAAAAATGTTGGGACTTGAGCAAGTCAGAGGCAACAGGATTGAACATTTTTTTTCACATCTCAGTTTTGTTTTTTTTTTTTACAGATTTCCTACTTGAAATTAATATACTACTTCTTGAAATTAGTGTTACACAAGTTGCTGAGTTTATTTTCACATCCTAAAGTACATGAGTTTTACTTTCAGGTTTTAACCTAGTGAGACCCATGTTTTGATCAATACACATTAATTCACATAACCCTCTACAAAGCCAAGTGCTTTCAAAATGATTGTACCCTTGTATTTGTAGAGCCCCTTACAGTTATCTCATTTAATGCAAATAACAGCCATGGAAGTGAAAAAGACAGCTTCACTGTCTCCATTTAACATGTGGGAAATGAGCTCAGAGAAGTTGAGGTGTCGGCCAATATCATAGAACTAATGACTGACAAAACCAAACTGGAATCTAGGCCTTCTGGGTTTTCCTCCAACATGCCACCCACACATAGCACAACAAAACTACAACCATAAAATTAACCACAAAGAAACTATTTCTACTATGCCTTTATTCATTCAACAGGTACTTCTTCCCTACCTATACATGCCAGGCACTGAGCTAGAAACATGGGAGAAAGCTCAACAATTCTCTGTGTTTTTGCAGCAGTTTCATCTCTTTTTTTCTTCTTCTTCTCCCTGTTTCCAGGACTACCCTAGGCTTTCCACCTTAACGAGTCCAAAACAAACCTGTCAATGGCTTAAAATCATAGCATCCAACTGCTGGTTCTCTGATGAAGGCATCTCGAAGCCCATTTTGGGGGAAAGTTTCTGAAATCTCCCTTGTATCCTCAACCTACTGAATACCATGGGGTAAAGCAGAGACTGTTCTGCTTAGAAAACATGATTCCGTGATATAGAAGGATGATACAGTGAATGTCCCACTGGTTTTTCCCCCATGATCTTTTTTTTGTTGTTGTTATGTCAGTCACCATACAGTGATCTATTTGACTCAATCACATAACCTCCTCCCAGTGCCTATCCACCTCTCTGAGTACAGGCGATTCACTGACTCCTCCTCTCACTCACCTCAGTCTGGACATCTAACCAGGACTGTTTATGAAGGTGCTTTCCAGACACCTGAGGATCTCAGAATTTCTCATCCAAAATTTCTCTTTCCTGAAATACTATCATTCAAGTTTTATTCTTTTTTGCTAAATATTGTTCTCTTTGTTCAGTTTGTTTTAAAAATGTAAATGCTCTTAGAAAAACTACTGTGGTAAGTTTCTTTTGCCTTACTGTGAATTTGATTACTATAAGCTTTCTAAAAAGGCAGGAAGAACAAGGCACCCACACTTAAACAGGATCCTGAAAAAGAGAAGCCATGTAGAAGATTTGGAAGCAGAGAGCAGAACAGCAAGGAAAAGACTGCCTCAGATAAATCTACAACTTCACACTTGCGCCAGAAAGAACTCTGAAATAATAGTATATTGTTAAGTAAGGTATATTGTTGGCTCCTGAAGATAGAATATCTATTGGGTAATTTTTCTGCCTTTGGTCTTTTTTTTTAATAAAAATTCATTTTTAATGTAAAAATGGAACTCTGGCTTCTATGGAAGAAATGAAATAATTTTTTAGAGTATGAAAATTTCCAGCTACCTCTAAGAAATTTTTATCCAGGTACACTAGCAAATCATCAAATAAATCGTCATCCCCCAAAAGCTTTCCAAACGTCTCCCCATAAATATTCAGTTTTTTCACAAATCCACAATTTAGTCTAAGACCTTGGGACCATCTTTGATCCATTCTGTCTTCTTCCCATACCTAATCTGTCACTGAATACTGACATTTCTCCCTTCACACCACACAATTTGTCTTATTCTCTGTGACCCCATTCTTTTCCATTGCACCCCTGGATTATAGCAGTGCCCTCAGGATGAGATTACCTATCTTGAGTCCAGTGGTTCTCCACCTTGGTTAAAAATTTTCTGGGGAAATTTTTAAAATACGTGTACCTGAGGTTTACCCACAGAGATTCCAATTTAATTGGTCTGTGGTACAGCCTAGGCATTAGAGTTTGTTATTGTTTTAATTGTGGTAAAATATATGCAGCATAAAATTTACCATCTTAACTATTTTTATGTATACAGTTCAGTGTTAAGTAAATTTACATTGTATGCAACCAATCTACAAAATTATTTTCACCTTGCAAAACTGAAATTCTCTACCATTAAACAATCACACCCCATTCTCCCCTCCCCCAGTCCCTGGCAACCATTATTCTACTTTCTGTCTCCATGATTTTGACTATTCTATGTACCTCATATAAGAGGAATCATACAGTATTTGTCTCTTTGTTATTGGCTTATTTCACTCAGCATAATGACCTCAAGGCTCATCTATGCTGTAGGCTGAATAATATTCCATTATATGTGTATACTACATTTTACTTATCCATTCACCCATCTGTGGACACTTGGGTAGTTTCCACCTCTTGGCTATTGTGAATAATGTTGCCATGAACATGGATGCGCAAATATCTCTTTGAGACTCTGCTTTCTATTCTTTGGAGGTATACACCGAGAGGTGGAATTTCTGCCTTTGGCTTTTTAAATGCCCATAAAAGGTGCTGATAATTTACTCTGATGTCAACAAAAGACAAACCATGTATGATTTGGACCCTCCACCCCAATAGATGAGTATCCCCTTCCCAAGGCTTCTGAGTCTGCCATCACCCTTTCTTGAATGTGGACAGTGTGCAGAGCCTCACTCTGCCCTGATTGCCTTGAGGCTGGGCTTGTGCTGAGACACTTATGTATCTTCACCAAAATGGAAAACAAGAAGGGGGGAATACACCAGAAGGGGTGGCAGGCATGACCCTGGCACTCTGGGTTTGATGAGTGATTCCCACATCAATGATTTAAGGACTTTAGCATCTGTGAGCCCTGAAGAGATTATTATGGTCACTCTCCAAGTATAATTAAAATTGTGAACAATTTTAGAGTTTAGACTCTAAACAGAGTGTAGTAAGATCCCACCAAGTTCTGGGTTTCTCTATCATATATATCAA
This sequence comes from Neomonachus schauinslandi, assembly GCF_002201575.2. Classification (NCBI taxonomy): domain Eukaryota; kingdom Metazoa; phylum Chordata; class Mammalia; order Carnivora; family Phocidae; genus Neomonachus; species Neomonachus schauinslandi. The sequence continues at coordinate 59,655,533 of NC_058405.1, read as the reverse complement.
CCTCAGTGCTTTTTATATACACACATGCACACACATACACTTATATGTGTATCAATTTTTACATGTATAAATCAATTATTAAAACTTTTTCAAAACATTGTTTTCTTATTTGAGGGCCTCCTTCTTGCCAGTTCTTGCAGCCATGTTGACTGTCGTCTGGGTTGCCCAGCACTGTCCATCCCTCTGGTGAGGACTAGAATTGGAATCTACTGGTTCAGGATCCAGACCCAGCACAAGAAAGCCTGAGTAAAATTTCCTGGTCCTCGGGGCGCCTGGGTGGCTCAGTTGGTTAAGCAACTGCCTTCGGTTCGGGTCATGATCCTGGAGTCCCAGGATCGAGTCCCGCATCGGGCTCCCTGCTCAGCGAGGAGCCTGCTTCTCCCTCTGACCCTCCCCCCTCTCATGTACTCTCTCATTCTCGCTCTCTCAAATGAATAAATAAATCTTTAAAAAAAAAAAAAGATTCTCTCTCTCCCTTAAAAAAAAAAAAAAAAAAAATTTCCTGGTCCTCCACATATTTGGCAGGGTCTGAGAGCAGAACGTTATGATATAGTCCTAATGCTTTGTATTGTTTAGGGCACCCTCCCAGACATTACACCACTAGACCCTGAAGTAAGGAGACACTGTGCTTGCACACATTTACAGACAAGCAACCAAAACCCAGCCCGAAGTCACATAGCAGATCAGTGTCTCAGATTGCTGTCCTGCCTCAGACAACTGTCCAGTGCACTCCTGGCATGGATCCTCTCTGCTCCTGCTCTCCCACCTGCTTTTGAAGTAGCGGGGACCAATCTTCCCAAGCCTTTAGCCAACTTCACTCTTAGTAATCTAAGCCCTACAGGAAATAGGAGCTCCAAGCCCTCTTCTCAGGACACTTGTAATCTAGAGGGGAAGAAAGGATGCACATAATGAAAAGAGACAGAAACACAAATTGTTTTGAATATATCGCCACATACAAAACCAGTTGCAGCTGGTACACAAGAGTCGGGGGGGCTGCTGGAGGAGGGGTGGAGTTGGTCAGGAAGAGGTGAGCTTTGAGCAGAAAGGGGTGGAGGAGCATGACTCAGAAAGGCATGGTGCACTCTCTTCCAGCAAGAAAAAATGGCTATCATATAGAAAAGTTCCAGAGTTTGAGAAATAAAACATGGAGAAAAGAGGTCTGTAGGTCCAAAAGGGGCAATCTTGCCAGGATACATGCCAGTAGCCTAGGCAAGTGCAGGCAATTAGTAAATGTCACTAATCTATGATTGGAGTTTTGTATTTTTTTCTAGAGGTGACCAGAAGCCATGGAGACAGCAGTTCTCTCTTGGGAGGCATACTGGGCCTCATTCTCCTATGAGCCCTAAGAACCAGCCTACCCCTACCTCTGTTTCTCCCGGGGTGGCCTGTGGTAAGGCCATAATTTGAACAGATGCCTCAGTGTAGTAAATAACAGGGTAATAATAGAAAGGACCTGAATAGCACCAGGACAACTGTACATGAAAGAGAATTTTTTAAATCAATCCAAACATCCAAAGAGGATAAGAAAGAAAATCACCTCAAAGGCATCTTTCCCTAGCTTTCAACTCTCCACTAATGTTCTGAAGACTAGGTTAAGTTCTCCAAAAGGACCCTACACTTCCCCCTTCATAAAATTCCTCCCATTTGTGGCTGTTTGTTTTCTGCATGTCTTACACAGGACGTAAGTTTTTCCAGGATAAGAACCATAACTGTCTTAATCTTGGTCAAATCCCATGTACGTTCCACCAGCCTGGCCCATCTTAAGTGCTCAATTAATATTTATCGATTGATTTCCTGACTTACTATGGAAACTTTAGCAAGTTACATTCCCTCTTTGAGCCTCAGTTTCTTTATTTATCAGTTCACAGTTATGAGCTGTCTCTATAGTCAAAAAGTTTAACCATATTTGTGGTTAGCATTTCCCAAAAGGAAATGGGCTGAGATGAGGCACACCCTAGACAGGGCAGAGCCAGAGGCCCTACCCCAGCCCCCACTGTGCATCATCCCTGGTCCCCAACACCAATCCATGAAGAAATCTGAGGTGGAAACGAAGACAAGCAGAGGACACATGAGAGGTCAGAACCCAATGGGAAAAGGCTCTACTGGGGATTAGGAGACCTGATTCTAGTCCTAGTTTGGCTAGTCCCATCTGTGACCCAGACAAAGTCACTGTGGGCCTCATATTTCCTAATCCATAAAATGACTGGGTGAGCACCAAGGAAAGTTCCCTCCAGATCTAAGATCTTTTTTTTTTTTCCTCCCTCTCTCTTCAGAGCCAAAAGTTGCTCAGTCAAAACTGTGTTGGCCATAAAAGAGACTAGAGCCCATTATTATTGTTAATATTCCCATGGTCTCCTGAGCTCCAGATATGCACATTTTCTTAGGGGTATTGATGGGAGATTGAATCAAGCAGAAGGCAAGAGACTCAGTTTCCTCTAACCTAAGCCATAGTAAACTACCAGGAAAAAAAAAAATGTAAGGGCTATGAGTAGGGGAAATTTGGAGCATCAGTATAATCCCTCCCCAAGCTGGAATAACTGCACTTTTCAGTTTTTGCATCTGTGTTGTCACTGGGGAATTATCTGGCTGTGTCTGTGTTTTAACATCTGTCAGCTAAATCAGAGACTCAACTGCAAAAATTGTAGGGCTCAGAAGCACCATGTGGTTTTTGACACTCCCGGGATGACACAGGGTCAAGAAAGCAATAAATGAATTGCCATGAGACCCAATATAACATTTTCATCAGTAACACAGCCCTTGTTCCAAAAAGCCTTTGCTCCAAAAAGAAAGAACATGTACCCATTTTCTCCAGAACCATATTTGGAAATTTCAAAGGAGCAGACCATAACAACTAGAAATATCTGAGATGAACAAACAGCTATTTAAAGAGTATCATGCCTCTAAACATAACAGAATTAACATTGCCCATCAGAATCTACTCCAGGTATGAGTAAGTATCACCTTGAAGCAAGACATATGTGCTTTGACATGTGCTACACAATATTGTAGGTACCCTAGCCAATGGGCATATACTTGTATAGAAATGCTTCCTAGGGTCCTACTGATTTAACCAGAGGTTACTCTTTCAGCTTCCTCTGTTTTGCAGATAAAGAAATTAAGCTAGGAAGTAGTGGAGTGACACATCAGCTCAGACAGCCTGATTGATATTAACACCCACATTAAAAAGCAAAGAATTCTTCGGGCATCTGACTAGCTTAATCAGTAGAGCCTGTGACTCTTGATCTCAAGGTCATGAGTTCAAGCTCCACGTTGGGTATGGAGCCTACTTTAAAAAAAAATCACAGAATTCTCAAGATTTTGTATAAAAATCGAGTCATCAAATCACTCTCATCTGCACAAAGCAAAAGTGTGGTATCAATGTTTCAAAACACCCAGTTGGCCCATTGGCAAATTTACATAGCAAGTCTTCAACTGGGGCAAATGATAGCATTTCTTTCCCTAAAGGGGCCAATTAATACAACCTACTAATTCTAAGCAGGATCTCTTGACTATAAATGTGATAGCAAAAACCTGTAGAAAGAATATAGTCAATTTCTGTAATACATTTCCATTTAGGCTTCCATTTCAAAGGCTAATGTTCACTTAAAAAAGGTTTCTGGGTCCCTTTGCTTTTCACTAGTTTTGTTTTGTTTTGTTTTGTTTTTTTAATTTTATTATGTTATGTTAGTCACCATACAATACATCATTGGTTTTTGATGTGGTGATCCGCGATCCATTGTTTTCATACAACACCCAGTGCTCCATGCAGTACGTGCCCTCCTTAATACCCACCACCGGGCTAACCAATCCCCCCTCCCCCTCCCCTCTAAAACCCTGTTTGTTTCTCAGAGTCCATAGTCTCTCGTGGTTCATCTCTCCCTCCAATTCCCCCCCCCATTTTTCCCTTCCTTCTCCTAATGTCCTCCTTGCTATTCCTTATGTTCCACAAATAAGTGAAACCATATGAAAATTGACTTTCTCTGCTTGACTTATTTCACTTAGCATAATCTCCTCCAGTCCCATCCATGTTGATGTAGAAGTTGGGTATTCATCCTTTCTGAGGGCTGAATAATATTCCATTGTATATATGGACTACATCTTCTTTATCCATTCATCTGTTGCTTTTCACTAGTTTTGAACTCCACACCCAATAGCCATATTTGGCAGAAGGCCTCACTTAAACACTTGCTATGAACTAACCAGAAGCATGAATGTTTTCTTGCTCTTCCTTGTCCTTGGACAGCAGCTAAAGTTTATTTGATATATAATCAGCACTATTGAGTCCTTACTATAATGCATCCACTTTTGTAAGCTCTTTACACGTATTATCTCATTTAATCTTCAAAACAACTTTATGAGTAAGTCCAAGTTAGTCATCCCACTTTACAGATAGGGAAATCAGGGACACATAGGGATTAGCTTATTCAAGGTTAGGTAACTCAACAAGCCAATAACTGATGGAGTCTGAATTTGAACTCAGATTTTTCTGCACTAGTAAGTAACCTCCATGAGAACAGAGATTTTGGATTTTGTTTTATTCACTGCTATATTCTCAGCCACCTACATGGTACCTGGAATATAGTATGTGCTCAATAAATATTTATTGAATGAATACACTGTACATCCTCCTCAAACTAAGAGAATGACCCAGCATTCCAAGCATCAACTTGAACCAAGAATAAGTTGCTTAGAGGAGCATTCTGGGAGAAACATCTTCATGCAACCCCCGGGCTTTGTGTAAAGAATGCAAAAGCCCATTGTGTCCGCCTGACAAAAGCTGGGAAAAATCCTTTTGACCTATTTCCTCCAAGCTGCGCTCCAAGCCCCCCTTCTCCCAGGCCACCCTGATTAGGTCACTGCTGAAACTGGGTCAGTGTTTAAACACTGCAGTCAGCTTATAATGCTTTAATCATTAAAGTTTACTCTGTCATCTGCACGTTAAAGAATGAAACTACCACTCCAAATCACAACACCCAGAATCTCCTTTAGATCCGTCTTCAGAATCATGATAAGACACAGACTTAGAGTTTGCCTTTAGTTTATCACAAAGTAACTCTTCCAGAACTGAACTGAAGCACATGAGGCCTCACTTCTCCACTCCCACCCTTCATCAGAGGGCCACCTAGCTCCTGTCCTCTGCCATTCTCCCAGGCTCCTTCCTAAATTAAAATTTTGGATTACCCAGACTCCAATGCCTATTCAAAATAAAACCTAAATTACTACCTTATGTTTGGGCAAGTCAACACTCCGTCTGGCATCTCTCATTTCTGTGTGAGATTTGAACAAACCCACCCAACACAAGTGGAAAATTGGTCTTGCATCACATACTCTGTTGGGATCACCACATTTGGAATTCTAGTTTTATTCTCCCACAGAGTCAAATTTAGCCCAACCCTAGAGAACAGTTCTGTGCACTCTGACATTCAAAATAATATTTGCTAAAAAGCGTGGGGGTTTGCAGGCAACTTGAGCTGCAGCAAGAGGCATGTTATTACTGACTCAACTCCTACATGGGTTCCATCTTAGTCATCAGGCACATGGTCACGGGCCTTGGCTTGGTTTCACAACCTCCCCCCTTTTTTCAATTCAACCTGAGAGAACTCAGGTAGGTGTTGTGCACTTGTTGCTTTGTTTTGTGAAAGCCAAAGAGTAAGCCATCATGGTTATAGTATTTTCTTTTCAGGCAATACCACCAAAGATGAGACAAAACTGATACACAGGCAAAGTATGCCTTGGATAAATGGAAGTTACGGTACTGCCTCCAAGCTAGAAAGGACTGAACAAGGAAGTAGCAATCCTTAAAATTCTCTCTGACTTAAAACCAAATTTCATAGCTGAATGTCATTCCCATTTGGAATTGTCCCTCCTGCCGCTAGTTTTAACTGTTCACCAACCACACAGGCAGATGTCATGGATCAGGATAATTTCTCTTTTGTAGTGAAGATTTGAACCTCGTTCAGGTTACCTCAAAGAAAAATGAGATTTATTTTAAAGATAAATGGACTAGGCCTGGCTCAGAAACTATCAGGATCCTACATAGTTACTCTCCTCTTTCCCTTTTTAATCACATCTTTCTCCACATGAGTTTCATTCTTTTCTCTTTGCCAACCGGCCTCCTTGTCACTTCAGCTTGCACCAGATCAAAATGGCTGCCTCTTAATTCTATTCCATGGCGCTTTTAGCTAGCTGGCCTCGGCTTCAGTCTCCCATTTTCTGATTCTCAACGGCCCATAACATCTTTGTGGGCCAATGTACACAGGTCCTGGAAATTGGTCAGTCTAGGTTGGAGACTAACTGGTGATCTAGGCTGGAGACATCCCTGAATGTGAAGTGAAGAGGCCACCAAGGACCAGACAGATGGGGTAAGATCGTGTAGCATAAAACATAATTATTAAGGGTCTGTGGGTGGCCAAGCAACGTCTGCTATCTCCAGTACAAATGTTTTTAAATTTTTGCTCTCAGTGAGGGCAAATTTGCTGACAGCCATCATTTAAAATTAAGGTTTCATGTATTTAATACTACTACAATCTGAATTAATCCTCCCTCATTCTTAAAATTAAATTAGACAAATTGGACAAAAACTTTAAAGGGTAAATGTGATCATAATTTGAAAAGCTCCGGGAGTTTTTGATCCCTGGATCAAATATAGGAACTCCTGACACTTTCAGAAGGCTCTTTGTCAATGAACATCATTATGTCCCCTTTAGGTTATCCCAACTCCAGCAAGAACCTAAAACATGTAGGATGCACACAGTTTGAAGTAAAATCAATAAACATCAGCTAATGTCTCTCACCACCTCTGTTTTTTATAAGCTGCACCTACCTCCTGCAGCTCGTGAATGTTCAGAAAATAATAAGACCGCCCACTGGCAATTCTATCATATTTTTTTGTGTGCCAATTCTTGACACTCCCCCCAATTTTCTTTCTGATATTAAGAATAATGTTCACAATGTGGTTAACAGCATATTCCCAGTGTGAGTGTGGCCAACAGTCGTAAAAGCAAACACCTAGGGCCATCTCTGTCGAATGTGCTTCACAGTACTGGTCCCGTGGGATAGAGTAGCCCAGTGCTCGGTGAGGGAATTGTAGTATAAGTATCCATTGACCTGCAGCTGAACTTACCACTTGCTGTTTTTCTCTTATAATCTAAATCTGGAAATGTGCTGTCTGGTCAGCAGTGCACTACCAAGTCAGTCAGCAAAATGCTCCAGATGCCATAAAAGTGTGCCTGTGTGTTAGAAAATGAACTTGTAAAATATAGTCGAAGGATTGTGTGAAGGCCATATTTCAGACGGCCAAAATGCTTCTGCCGAGACACCTTTGTAATGCAGCCAGGCAGCAGCTGTGTGTATTGTAGACGCTGTGGGTGTGAGTCTGTCTACAGAGTCACAGCTGACCCTGCCCTTGGCCTGCCTTGTCACTGAACACCCTCACTGGGACCACGTCCCGAATCCATCTCATTGGGCACTGACAACGGAGCCAGGCCTGCCTCAGAGAGTTCCTTTCAAATCAACACTCTCTTTAGCCTAACTTCATAAGACACATCACTACTCTTCAACCACTGGCAATGTGGAAAACAGACACAAATCTTATGTGACAAATCTTATATAATTTGATAAAGAGCAAACCAAATTTTTAGGGGAAAAAAATGGTAGCTAGTTCGGAGGAATAACTGTGCTTAAAAAAAAAATACCAGGCATTTTATAATGACATCTAACCTTTTGTTTTTCAGATCAGAGCCTTGGTTTTAATTTATCCCTGGGTTCATTAGTACAGCTGTTGTTTTGTCTTTTGTTCTTTAAGAAGTACTTTGTGTTTTGTTTTGTTTTTAGTAAAGTTACCTGTGTATTTATGTTATCTGTGTCTAGAAATTGTTATCGCTCCCTTTTTGTTAATTCCACCTCCTACTTTTCACTCAACTCAGTTGACTTCTCTTCACCACATTCACCCTGTCTAAGCCCCTGTCACCTTCACCTTCAATATTACTCTCCTGACTGGCCTCCCTACTCCACTATTGCTCCCCCAATCCATTCCATACACTGCACTCAGAGTACTGGGTTTTTAATACAAATCTGACCAAAACATCTCAGGCTTAAAAGCTTTCAATGACTTTCTAATGACCCCCCTCCTCCTTCTCCAGCATAATCTCACACCAATATTCCCCCTGCACCCCCATGCCAGCATCTGCCCACATACCTCAGAGCTACAAGGGTCTTCTTCCAGTTCCTCCCAAATCCTTGCCCCCTTAAGACACTTCGCAATACCACTCCCTCTGCCACAAATGCCCATCCCACCTCTTCACCTGAAGTATTCCTACTGGTCCTTCCTCTCAGCTTAAACTGCACTCACTCCTTCCAGAACCTTCTCCAACTGCCAACGCAGGTGAGATCCTCTCAAAGCACCCTACTCTTCATCATGCTTATCATCACAATTAGTTCTCGAGTGTGTGGTTTTGTGCTGTGTTCACCTTGGTCTGTCCCAGATGCCTGACATAATAAGGATCTCATCAATACCCACCACAAACGGAGTACATCACCTTTACATGATATGATGATAGTTCCAAAGAACACCTGAAGTTGTGCACATGGCAGGTTAAGGTGCACCCTGAGAGCGGTGTTTTGCACTGACAGAACATTCTTCCCTGAGTGCTTCCTGTCACCCCAGAATCCACAGACAGATGATTAACCCTGGTCTGGCTGGGAAACTGAGGTCTGCCTGAGGAGGTGACTGGTGAAACTTATAGCCCAAAACTCAACTGGCCAAACTGTACAGGAAATCATATTTCTAAAGTTAGAAGGAACCTCAAAATTTTATTTCTCTCTAGGAGTTAATGTCTAATAATCCAATAGGCTCTTATTTACAGTTTTCCCTGTTACTTACTTTTTTCTTAATAAACTTCATATTTTAAAACACTTTTAGAATACTGTGAAGATAGTACAGTGAATTCTCAAATACCCCACGAGTGTCCCCAATTATTAATATAATATACTATATGGTATATTTTTCACAATTAATGAACCAATATTGACACATTATTATTAACTACAAGTCCATACTTTACTCAAATTTCCTCAGATTTCCCCAATATCCTTTTACTAACTCAGGATCCCATCCAGGATACTAAATTACATTTAGGAGTCAGGTGTCCTTAGACTCTTCTTGGTTGTGACAGTTCATCAGACTTTGCTTATTTTCAATGACCTTGACAGTTCTGAGGATTACTAAGCAGGTATTTTGTATACTCTCTTAACTGGCACTTTCTTAAATTGAGATATAATTCACATACCATAAAATTCACCCTTTTAATACAATTCAGTAGTTTTTAACACATTCAAAAAGCTATAGAACTGTCATCACTATCTAGTTCCAAAACATTTTCACCACCATGAAAAGAAATCCATTTAGCAGTCACTTCCTATTTCCCCCTTCACCCTAGCCCCTGCCGACCACTAATCTACTTTCTGTCTCTAAGGATTTGCCCATTCTGGGCATTTCATATAAATAGGATCATACAACATGTGACCTTTTGTGTCTGACATCTTTCACTTAGTGTAAGTTATTCAAAGTCCATTCATGTAGCATATATCAGCACTTAATTCCTTATTATAGCTGCATAACATTTCATTGTATGCAATGACAGCATTTTGTTTATCTATTCATTAGTTGATGGACATTTGAGCTGTTTCCACTTTTTACCTTGTGAATAATGCTGTTATGAACATTCATGTACAAGTTTTTATGTGGAC
>NC_058405.1:59330655-59345686 GCF_002201575.2 Neomonachus schauinslandi | reverse complement strand
GGGGGGGGGGGGGGGGGGGGGGGGGGGTCGGGTGCCAGAGATAGAAACGCTGGGTCACAGGCCGGGTGAGCACGGAGTGCAGCCAGAGACCACGGAGATGGGATTGATTGACTGCTTTTCTCTGGGGGCTCACTGAGGAGCAGGGCCCAAGTTCTTGGCTCCGCTGGGGCAGAGATTGGAAGGCCGTCATTTTCCCTCTCGGCCTCCAAAGCTGTACGGAAAGCTCGTGGGGAACAAAAGCTCCCGAGAGCAAACCCGGGCAGATTACTTAGCCGGGACGGGCAAGGGCGGGGCAATTCCGCCTCCGGCAGAGACATTTGGAAACCACGGCAACAGGCCCCTCCCCCAGAAGATCAGCGAGAACAGCCAGCCAAGACCAAGTTTACCCATCAATGAGAATGGCAGAACTCTAGGGTTAGGGGAATACAGCACATAGAATTCATAGCATTATCCCCATGATTCTTTAGTCTTAAAAAGTTAATTTTTAAAATTTTCTTTATTGTTTTCTTTTTCTATTTTTTTTAGTTGAATTTTTCTTGTTTCCTTTTTCTTTTTTTTTTTTTTTTTTTTTTATTCATGAGAGACAGAGCGAGAGAGAAAGGCAGAGGGAGAAGCAGGCTCCCAAGGAGCAGGGAGCCCGATGCGGGACTCGATCCCAGGACCCTGAGATCATGACCTGAGCCGAAGGCAGACGCTCAACCATCTGAGCCACCCAGGCTCCCTCTTGTTTCCTTTTTCAACCAACATCTTATCGATTCTTTCTTTAAAATCTTTTTTAGTTTTTGGGGTGCCTTAGTAACTCAGTTGTTAAGCATCTGCCTTCGGCTCAGGTCATGATCCTAGGGTCCTGGGATTCAGCCCTGCATTGGGCTCCCTGCTTGATGGGAAGCCTGCTTCTCCCTCTCACACTACCCCTGCTTGTGTTCCCTCTCTCGCTGTCTCTCTCTCTGTCAAATAAATAAATAAAATATTAAAAAAAACTTTTTTAGTTTTCATTTGTACAGTCATATTCTATCCCTTCATTGTATTTAACCTTATTTTTTGTACATATATAAGTTTTTCTTTATTTAAAGTTTTGGGATTCAGTTTCTTCTAACAGACCAAAATATACACTAAATCTAGTGTATGACATTGTCCTAGTCTACCACCTGATCACATTCTCTACTTTTTAAAAATTTTTTCATTCTTTTTTCAACCAACTTCTTATCTTATCAATTCCTTTTTGAAAATCTTTTTTAATTTATATCTTTATAGTCATATTCCATCCCTTCACTGTATTTACCCTTATTTTTGTATACAGATACATTTTTCTTTCTTTAAAATTTTGGGAGGCAATTTCTTCTAACAGACCAAAATACACCCAAAATCTAGTGTGTGCTCTGTTCTATTCACCAGCCTAATCATATTCCTTTTTTTTTTTTTTCCCTTTCTTTGCCCCCAGTTTTGGGTGTCTTCTGAGTTGTTTAGTGTGTATTTTTCTGGGGTTGTTGTTACCCTTTTAGCATTTTGTTCTCTCATTCATCTGTTCACCTCTACACAAAATGACAAGATGGAAAAACTCATCTCAAAAAAAAAAAAAAAAGAAAAACAAGAGGCAATACCAACTGCCAGGGACCTAATCAATAATAGACATTAGTAAGATGTCGGAACTAGAGTTCAGAATGACGATTATAAAGATACGAGCTGGGCTTGAAAAAAGCATGGAATATACTAGAGAATCCCTTTCTGGAGAAATAAAAGAACTAAAATCTAACCAAGTCAAAATCAAAAAGGCTATTAATGAGGTGCAATAAAAAATGGAGGCTCTAACTGCTAGGATAAATGAGGCAGAAGAGAGAATTAGTGATATAGAAGACTAAATAATGGAAAATAAAGAAGCTGAGAAAGAGATAAACAACTACTGGATCACGAGGGCAGAATTCAAGAGATAAGTGATACCATAAAGTGAAACAACATTACAATAATTGGGATCCCAGAAGAAGAAGAAAGAGAGAGAGGGGCAGAAGGTATATTGGAGCAAATTACAGCAGAAAACTTCCCTAATTTGGGGAAGGAAACAGGCATCAAAATCCAGGAGGCACAGAGAACCCCTCTCAAAATCAATAAAAATAGGTCAACACCCCGACATCTAATAGTAAAACTTACAAGTCTCAAGACAAAGAGAAAATCAGGACAAGAGGTCTGTAACCTACAACGGTAGAAACATTAGATTGACAGACCTATCCACAGAGACCTGGCAGGCCAGAAAGGACTGGCATGATATATTCAGAGCACTAAATGAGAAAAATAGGCAGCCAAGAATACTATATCCAGCTAGGCTGTCATTGAAAATAGAAGGAGAGATAAAAAGCTTCCAGGACAAACAAAAACTAAAAGAATTTGCAAACACAAAACCAGCCCTACAAGAAATATTGAAAGGGGTTCTCTAAGCAAAGAAAGAGCCTAAAAGTAACATAGACCAGGAAGGAACAGAGACAATATACAGTAACAATCACTTTACAGGAAATACAACGGCACTAAATTCATATCTTTCAGTAGTTAAGCCGAATGTAAATGGGCCAAATGCCCCAATCAAAAGACACAGGGTATCAGATTGGATAAAAAAAAAAATAAGACCCATCGATATGCTGCCTGCAAGAGACTCATTTTAGACCCAAAGACACCTCCAGATTGAAAGTGAGGGGGTGGAAAACAATTTACAACGCTAATGGACATCAAAAGAAAGCTGGGGTGCCAATCCTTATATCAGACAAATTAGATTTTAAACCAAAGACTGTAATAAGAGATGAGGAACAACACTACATCATACTTAAAGGGTCTATCCAATAAGAAGATTTAACAATTTTAAATATCTATGCCCCTACCGTGGGAACAGCCAATTGTATAAGCCAATTAATAACAAAGAAACAAATAGATAATAATACAATAATAGTAGGGGAATTTAACACCCCCCTCACTGAAATGGACAGATCATCTAAGCAAAAGATCAACAAGGAAATAAAGGCTTTAAATGACACATTGGACCAGATGGACTTCACAGATATATTAAGAACATTCCATCCCAGAGCAACAGAATACACAGTGCACATGGAACATTCACCAGAATAGATCACATCCTGGGTATGTCTCAACTGGTACCAAAGATTGGGATCATTCCCTGCATATTTTCAGACCAGAATGCTTTGAAACTAGAACTCAATCACAAGAGGAAAGTTGGAAAGAACTCAGATACCTGGAGGCTAAAGAGCATCCTACTAAAGAATGAATGGGTCAACCAGGAAATTACAGAAGAATTTTAAAAATTCATGGAGGGGCGCCTGGGTGGCTCAGTTGGTTGGACGACTGCCTTCGGCTCAGGTCATGATCCTGGAGTCCCAGGATCGAGTCCCGCATCGGCTCCCTGCTCAGCGGGAAGCCTGCTTCTCCCTCTGCTTGTGCTCTCTCTCTCTGACAAATAAGTAAATAAAACCTTATTTAAAAAAAAAGAATAAAAAATTCATGGAAACAAATGAAAATGAAAATACAACTTTTCAAAATCTTTGGGATATAGCAAAGGTGGTCCTAAGAGGAAAGTATATAGCAATATAAGCCTTTCTAAAAAAACAAGAAAGGTCTCAAATACACAACCTAACCCAACACCTAAAGGAGCTAGAGAAAAAACAGCAAATAAAGCCTAAACCCAGAAGAAGAAGAGAAATAATAAAGATCAGAGCAGAAATCAATGAAATAGAAACCAAAAGAACAGTAGAACAGATCAACAAAACTAGGAGCTGGTTCTTTGAAAGAATAAAATTGATAAACCCCTGGACAGACTTATCAAAAAGAAAAGGAAAAGGACCCAAATTAATAAAATCATGAATGAAAGAGAAGAGATCACAACCAACACCAAAGAAATGCAAACAATTTTAAGAACATATTATGAGCAACTATATGCCAGTAAATTAGGCAATCTGGAAGAAATGGATGCATTCCTAGAGATGTATAAACTACCAAAACTGAACCAGGAAGAAATAGAAAACCTGAACAGACCCATAACCAGTAAGGAAATTGAAGCAGTCATCAAAAATCTCCCAACAAACAACAGCCCAGGTGGCCAGATGGCTTCCCAGGGGAATTCTACCAAACATTTAAAGAAGAATTAATACCTATTCTTCTGAAACTGTTCCAAAAAATAGAAACGGAAGGAAAACTTCCAAACTCTTTTTATGAGGCCAGCATTACCTTGATCCCAAAACCAGACAAAGACCCCATCAAAAAGGAGAACTACAGACCAATATCCCTGATGAACATGGATGCAAAAATTCTCACTAAAATACTAGCCAATAGGATCCAATAGTACGTTAAAGGATTATTCACCACAACCAAGTGGGATTTATTCCTGGGCTGCAAGTTTGGTTCAACATCCACAAATCAATGTGATACAATACAATAATAAAAGAAAAGCAAGAACCATATGGTACTCTCAATAGATGCAGAAAAAGCATTTGACAAAATACAGCATCCTTTTGTGATTAAAACTCTTCAGAGTGTAGGGATAGAGGGTACATACCTCAATATCATAAAAGCCACCTATGAAAAACTCACAGCGAATATCATACTCAATGGGGAAAAACTGAGAGCTTTTCCCCTCAGGTCAGGAACACGGCAGAGATGTCCACTATCACCACTGCTATTCAACATAGTACTAGAAGTTCTAGCCTCAGCAATCAGACAACAAAAAGAAATAAAAGGCATCCGAGTCGGCAAAGAAGTGAAACTCTCACCTTTTGCAGATGATATGATACTTCATGTGGAAAACCCAGAAGACTCCACCCCAAAACTGCTAGAACTCATACAAGAATTCAGCAACATGGCAGGATATAAAAATCAATGCACATAAATCAGTTGCACTTCTATACACCAACAAGGAAGAAGAAAAAGAAATTAAGGAGTCAATCCCATTTACAATTGCACCCAAAACCATAAGATACCTAGGAATAAATCTAACCAAAGAGGCAAAGAATCTGTACTCAGAAAACTATAGAATACTCATGAAAGAAATTGAGGAAGACACAAAGAAATGGAAATACGTTCCATGCTCATGGATTGGAAGAACAAATATTGTGAAAATGTCTATGCTACCTAGAGCAATCTACACATTTAATGCAATCCCTATCAAAATACCATCCACTTTTTTCAAAGAAATGGAACAAATAACCCTAAAATTTGTATGGAACCAGAAAAGACCCCAAATAGCCAGAAGAATGTTGAAAAAGAAAAGCGAAGCTGGTGGCATCACAATTCTGGACTTCAAGCTCTATTACAAAGCTGCCATCATCAAGACAGTATGGTACTGGCACAAAAACAGACACATAGATCAATGGAACAGAATAGAGAGCCCAGAAATGGCCCCTCAACTCTATGGTTAACTAATCTTCAACAAAGCAGGAAAGAATGTCTAATGAAAAAAAAAAAGTCTCTTCAACAAATGATCTTGGGAAAATTGGACAGCCACATGCAGAAAAATGAAGCTGGACCATTTCCTTACACCATACACAAAAATAGATTCAAAATGGATGAAAGACCTAAATGTGAGACAGGAATCCATTCAAATCCTTGAGGAGAACACAGGCAGCAACCTCTTCGACCTCAGCCACAGCAACTTCTTCCTAGAAACATCACCAAAGGCAAGGGAAGCAAGGGCAAAAATGAACTATTGGGACTTCATCAAGATAAAAAGCTTTTTGCACAGCAAGGAAACACTCAACAAAACCTAAAGACAACCAACAGAATGGAAGAAGATATTTGCAAATGATATATCAGATAAAGGGCTAGTATCCAAAATCTATATGGAACTTATCAAACTCAACACCCAAAGAATAAATAATGCAATCAAGAATGGGCAGAAGACATGAACAGACACATCTGCAAAGAAGACATCCAAATGGCCAACAGACACATGAAAAAATGTTCCACATCACTCGGCATCAGGGAAATACAAATCAAAACCTCAATGAGATACTACCTCACACCAGTCAAAATGGCTAAAATTAACAAGTCAGGAAACAACAGATGTTGGTGAGGATGCAGAGAAAGGGGAACCCTCCTACACTGCTGGTGGGAATGCAAGCTGGTGCAGCCACTCTGGAAAACAGTATGGAGGTTCTTCAAAAAGTTGAAAATAGAGCTACCCTACGACCCAACAATTGCACTACTGGGTATTTACCCCAAAGATACAAATGTATTGATCTGAAGGGACACATGCACCCCAATGTTTATAGCAACAATGTCCACAATAGCCAAACTATGGAAAGAGCCAAGGTCACAAGAGGAAATTTGGAAGTAACTCCAACACTTGGAGGTTAAAGAGCATCCTACTAAAGAATGAATGGGTCAACCAGGAAATTACAGAGAAATTTTAAAAATTCATGGAAACAAATGAAAATGAAAACACAACTGTTCAAAACCTTTGGGATACAGCAAAGCTGTCCTATGAGGGAAGTATATAGCAATACAAGCCCTTCTCAAAAAATTAGAAAAGTCTCAGATACACAAGCTAAACTTACACATAAAGGAGCTAGAGAAAGAACAGCAAATAAAGCCTAAACCCAGCAGGAGAAGAAAACTAATGAAATTAGAGCAAAAATTAATGAAATAGAAACCAAAGAACAGTAGAGCAGAGCAATGAAACTAGAAGCTGATTCTTTGAAAGAATTAATAAGATCGATAAACCCCTGGGCAGACTTATCAAAAAGAAAAGAGAAAGGACCCAAATAAATTAAATCATGAACGAAAGAGAAGAGATGATGACCAACACCAAAGAAATACAAACAATTTTAAGAACATATGAGCAACTGTATGCCAACAAATTAGGCAACCTGGAAGAAATGGATGCATTCCTAGAGCTGTATAAACTACCAAAACTGAACCAGGAAGAAATAGAAAACCCGAACACACCCATGCAAGGAAATTGAAGCCGTAATCAAAAATCTCCCAACACAAGAGTCCAGGGCCAGGTGGTTTCCCAGGGGAATTCTACCAACTATTTAAAGAAGAATTAATACCTATTCTTCTGAAACTGTTCCAAAAAATAGAAAGGGAAGAAAAATTTCCAAACTCTTTTTATGATGCCAGCATAACCTTGATCCCAAAACCAGACAAAGACCCCACCAAAAAGAGGAATTACAGACCAATATCCCTGATGAATATGGATGCCAAAATTCTCACCAAGATACTAGCCAATAAGATCCAACAGTACATTAAAAGGATTATTCACCATGAACAAGTGAGATTTATTCCTAGGCTGCAAGGGTTGTTCAACATTTGCAAATCAATCAATGTGATACGTCACATTAACAAAAGAAAGGACAAGAATCATATGATCCTCTCAATAGATGCAGAAAAAGCATTTGACAAAATACAGCCTCCTTTCTTGATTAAAACTCTCCACAGTGTAGGGATAGAGGGAACATACCTCAATATCATAAAATATACAAAAAGCCCACAGTGAATATCATTCTCAATGGGGAAAAACAGAGCTTTTCCCCTAAGGTTAGGAACACGACAGGGATGCCCCCTCTCACCACTATTGTTCAACATAGTACTAGAAGTCCTACCTTCAGCAATCAAGACAACAAAAAGAAGTAAAATGCATTCAAATTGGCAAAGAAGAAGTCAAACTCTCACTCTTCGCAGATGACATGATACTTTATGTAGAAAACCCAAAAGACTCCACCCCAAAATTGCTAGAACTCATACAAGAATTCAGCAACATGGCAGGATATAAAAATCACAGAAATCAGTTGCATTTCTATATACTAACAATGATATAGAAGAAAGAAATTAAGAAATCGATCCCATTTACAATTGCACCAAAAACCATAAAATACTTTGGAATAAACCTAACCAAAGAGATAAAGGATCTGTACTCTAAAAACTACAGAACATTTATGAAGGAAATTGAGGGAGACACAAAGAAATGGAAAAACATTCCAAGCTCATGGATTGGAAGACCAAATATTGTTAAAATGTCTCTGCTACCCAAAGAAATCTACACATTCAATGCAATCTCCATCAAAATACATTGACATTTTTCACAGAGCTGGAACAAATAATCCTAAAACTTGTGTGGAACCCCCGAATAGTCAGAGGAATGTTGAAAAAGAAAACCAAAGCTGGTGGCATCACAATGCCCAACTTCAAGCTCTATTATAAAGCTGTAATCATCAAGACAGTATGGTACTGACACAAAAATAGACACATAGATCAATGAAACAGAATAGAGAACCTAGAAATAGACCCTCAACTCTATGGGCAACTAATCTTCGACAAAGCAGGAAAGAATATCCAATGGAAAAAGGACAGTCTCTTCAATAAATGGTACTGGGAAAATTGGACAGCCACATGTAGAATAATGAAATTGGACCATTCTCTTTCACTATACACAAAGATAAACTCAAAATGGATGAAAGACCTAAATGTGAGACAGGAATCCATCCAAATCCTAGAGGAAAACACAGGCAGGAACCTCTTCGACCTCGGCCGCAGCAACTTCTTGCTAGACACGTCTCCAAAGGCAAGGGAAACAAAAGGAAAAATGAACTATTGAGACTTCAACAAGATAAAAAGCTTCTGCATAGCAAAGGAAACAGTCAACAAAACTAAAAGGCAACCTACAGAATGGGAGAAGATATTTGCAAATGACATATCAGATAAAGGGTAATATCCAAGATCTATAAAGATGTTATCAAACTCAACACCCAAAAAAAACCCAAATAATCCAGCCAAGAATTGGGCAAAATCATGAACAGACATTTCTCCAAAGAAGACATACAAATGGCTAACAGACACATGAAAAAATACTCCACATCACTCAGCATGAGGGAAATACAAATCAAAACCACAATGAGATACCACCTCACACCAGTCAGAATGGCTAAAATTAACAAGTCAGGAAACAACAGATGTTGGTGAGGATGCAGAGAAAGGGGAAACCTTTTACACTGTTGGTGGGAATGGAAGCTGGGGCAACCACTCTGGAAAACAGCATAGAGGTTCCTCAAGATGTTAAAAATAGAGCTATCCTAGGACCCAGCAATTGCACTACTAGGTATTTATCCCAAAGACACAAATGTAATGATCCCAAGAGGCACACGCACCCTAATATTTATAGCAGCAATGTCCACAATAGCCAAAGTATGGACAGAGCCAAGATGTCCATCAACAGATGAATGGATAATGATGTGCTATACACACAATGGAATATTACTCAGCCATCAGAAAGGATGAATACTTACCATTTAAAACAATGTGGATGGAACTGGAGGCTATTATGCTGAGCAAACTAAGTCAATGGGAACAATACAATTATATGGTTTCACTCATATGTGGAATATAAGAAACCGTGCAGAGGATTATAGGGGAAGGGAGGGAAAACTGAATGGGAAATCATTAGAGAGGGAGAAAAACCATGAGAGACTTTTTTTTTTTTTAAGTTTTTTATTTATTTACGAGAGTTAGAGAGAGAGATGATGATGAGCAGGGAGGAAGGGTAGAGGGAGAAGCAGACTCCCTGCTGAGCAGGGAGCCCAAAGTGAGACTCGATCCCAGGACCCTGGGATCATGACCTGAGTCGAAGGCAGATGCTCAAAAGATTGAGTAACCCAGGCCCCGAGAGACTCTTAACTATATGAAACAAACTGAGGGTTGATGCAGGGGAGCCAGGTTGCGGGGGGTTCGGTAACTGGGTGATGAGCATTAAGGAGGGCACGTGATGTGATGAGCACTGAGTGTTACACACAACTGATGAATTGTTGAACACTGCATCTGAAACTAATGATGCGCTATATGTTGGCTAATTTAATTTTTTTAAAAAAAGACCTTGCTTTAAGTGCTTTTGGATATATACCCTGAAGTGGAATTGCTGGATCATAGGTAATTCTACTTTTTTTTTTTAATATTTTATTTATTTATTTGACAGAGAGAGAGAGGGAGAGAGTACAAGCAGGGGGAGTGGCAGGCAGGGGAGAAGCAGGCTCCCCGCTGAGCAAGGAGCCCGATGTGGGACTCGATCCCAGGACCCCGGGATCATGACCTGAGCCAAAGGCAGCTGCTTAACTGACTGAGCCACCCAGGCGCCCCAGGTAATTCTACTTTTTAATTTTTTGAGGAACCTCCTACTGTTTTCCACAGTGGCTGTGCCATTTTACATTCTAGTATCAGGGAAAGGCTGGCCTCATAGACTGAGTTAGGAAGGATTCCTTCCCTCCTTTCAATTTTTTGGAAAAGTTTGAGAAAGATCGTGTTAGTTCTCTTTTAAATGTTTGGTAAACATTTTGGTAAAATTCACCAGTGAAGCCATCAAGCCCAGGGCTTTCCTTTGTCAGGAGATTTTTTATTACTGATTCAATCTCCTCCTTATAGATCTATTCAGATTTTCTATTTCTTCATCATTTTGTTTTCCTAAGAAGTTGTCCATCTTATCTAAGTTATCCAATTTGTTGGTGTACAGTTTTTCATAGTACCTTTTCATACTCCTTTTTACTTCTGTAGTAGTGTCCCACTTTCATTTCTGATTTTAGTAATTTGAGTTCTCTCTCTCTCAAGTCCATTAAGCTAAAGGTATATCAACTTTGTTGGTCTTTGCAAAGAACCAACTTTTGGTTTAATTGATTTTCTCTTCTCTATTTCATTTATCTCTAATCTTTATTATTTCCTCCTTTTGCTAGCTTTGGGTTTAGTTTGTTGCTTTTCTAGTTCCTTAAGTTATAAAGTTAGATTGTTGATTTGAGATCTTCTTGGTTTTTAAGTAAGCATTTATAGCCATAAATTTCCCCCTTATCACTGCTTTCCCTGTACCCCATGCATTTTGGTATGTTGTGTTTTAGTTTTCACCCACGTCTAAGTATTTTCTGATTCTTGTGATTTCTTCTTTGATTTATTGGTTGTCTAAAAATGTGTTGTTTAATTTCTGCAAATTTGTGAATTTTCCAATTTACCTTCTGTTATTAATTTTTAATTTCATCCCCTTGTAGTCAGAAGAGATACTTTGTATGATGTCTATCTTTTATTTATTTATTTGACAGAGAAAGACACAGCGAGAGAGGGAACACAAGCAGGGGGAGTGGGAGAGGGAGAAGGAGAAGCAGGCTCCCCGCAGAGCAGGGAGCCCGATGCGGGTCTCGATCCCAGGACCCCAGGATCATGACCTGAGCTGAAGGCAGTCGCTTAACCAACTGAGCCACCCAGGCACCCCTGATGTCTATCTTTTAAAATCTATTGAGACTTAATGTGTGGCCTAAAATACGGCATGCTTGTGGGGACCTATTGAGCTATTCAGACATGAGTGAAAACCTGGAAGTACTAGGAGTTGCCCATGTTTGGGGCAACTGGACAATTCTGAGGTCCATTCTTCCCACCAACTCAGAGTCCCCAACAGGATTAATTCTCAGGTACCCAGAGCAGCAACTGGCCTAATAGTCCCAGCCTTGGATTCATTCTCCCTCCTTCCTGCTTTTACCCAGACACTACTCCCATTCCTTGCGGTCATTTCCTAAATAAACTACCAGTAAGTTCTGTTTCAAGGCCCAAACTAGAAAGGGAACTAGAAAGCACTGAGTATTTAAACAGAGGGAATGTATTCAGAGAAATGGTTACATGTGTGATATAAGAAGCTGAGAAGCCCACAGGGGGACAGAGAGGCCAGTCAGAAGCCTTGGGCCTCTAGGCAGGAGGGACTAAGGACAGAGGTGATGCCAGGAGAGCCTGGAAGATGGAAGAATCACAACAGTCCTGTCTAGCAGGAGCGGGAACCATAGAGGAGATGCTCAGCTGCTGGAGGTAGTGCCCTCCACTCTTTAGTTGGCAGAATCCAGCCCAAAGCCAGGTGATGTGGGAGCCTAAGAAGTGCAACCTTTGGGGATCAGCTCGCTATTGCAGGGCATAGGGCAGGGCAAGGAAGGGATTCAGGACAAACTGGTCTGGACCGGCAGAAAGGAACAGGCAGGAGAATAGAAAGCAAAAGAGACTGAAATTGAATGGCCAGAGAAGTCTAATGGCTCAGAGAGCCTGAGTAACCCCCAGAATTACTTAGCAGTCAGTGGCAGATAGGATGAGGACTTAAAGTGATGTACTTCTTACACTTGGGTAAACTCAAAAACATACTACTGAGTATTAATGTTCATAAACTAAACATGGAATTAATTTTATATTAATGAGAAAGTCTTGACCTTGGGCACTGTCCCACAGGAGGATACAGTGGACACATCAAGCTACAACATCTAAGGCTCTCCTTCCAGGCATGCTCAGGGTAGGAAATCAGTATAATTTCAGAGAAACTGGGAAGGTTGTTAATACCCTCTAGAGTCTTTTGTTATCTATTGTTTTCTGCCTACTATTCTACCTTTGATTTTTTTTTTTTTTTCCAAAAGACTTTGACTTCTATTTATGCAAGTCCTACAGGGCAAGACAATATTGTGAAGTTGTTATTTAACAGTTATCTAACACAACTGTTTGTACATAGAAAGCCCTATGGAATAAATATTTCTGAGTGAACAAATTTGTAAGAGTTCCAGGTACATCTCGGTGACTATGTCATATAATTATGGTCCTATGGAGGATGGCTTATGAGAGCTCAAGAGGCTCCAGAGTACTGAGAAACAGTCTGAGGAAGAAGTAGGAGGTACCATCAATTAGTAAAAAGGTAAAGACAAGATAAGCTGGAGGGCTGGAATTTAATGTTACTCTACAAAATTTTTCCTAGTGACAACAGTAACATTTTTTATTGCAGTATGACTTTTCTAGATTTGCAGATACCCAGGAAAAAGGAGAAGGAGTTCATAGGTAGAATTCCCAAGCATGAGGAAACTCCCCACAGTACAGAAGGGAGCAAGAAGTGATGTAAGGAGACAGTAATAAACCAAAAGCAGGAGCAATGAATATCTCAGTTCTTCTAACTTCTACCAAGGAGGAAAAATCTTCAAAGACTAGTGGATATAATCTGGACAGATTGCAAAGGCGCACAGGATTTGGAGGAAGAGGCCTCAGGGGATTTGGGTAGAGGACTTGTTCTCCTGATAATGAACTTAAAATAAAGATGATGATGATGATGATGATACTTACCTTATTGGGTTATATGGATTCAAATCCCCATCCTAGTTTTCTCATCATCAGTGGCCAGTTTAGATACTGGAAACTCACTTTCCTTTGAAAAGTGTCCTTTTTCAAGGGCTACCCTTTGCTGAAATTTGTCTTAGAGTCAACCTGCTGTGATAAAGCATTTTTGTTCTTGGTCCCCAACCCCAGGGCTGACTCTAGGGGATTAGGACCATGCAAGACCACTGAGGATGCCCACCTTCCAACAGAAAGCTAGAAGTGTGTGGCTAATATTTGGATATGATTTTCATGTTATTTGATAAAGACTAGAAGGACATGTGGTTGAGTAAATAAATGGGGGAGAATAGACAAATCTCTCATGTAGAATTCCTAGTGATTTATGTAGATATCCACTCAAGAATGTGGGGAACAAGACAATGGGGAACATAATTCCCCACTCCTTAAGTGTGGGCCATGCATAGTTACTTTTTTCCCGAATACAGTAGAGGAAGTGTGGGTGGGAAGGAGTAAATTTACTGCGGAGAAACCTGACAAATTCCACCTCAGCCAGATGACCAAGGTCAACATCAGTAGGCAAAAATGATGTAGGGGCACCTGGCTGGCTCAGTCAGTGGAGCATGTAACTCTTCATCTCTGGGTTGTGGGTTCAAGCCCCACGTTGAGTGTAGAGATTACTTAAAAATAAAATCTTTTTAAAAAATGATGTTGGGGCGCTTGGGTGGCTCAGTTGGTTGAGTGTCCAACTCTTGACTTAGGCTCAGGTCATGATCTCAGTGTCCTGGGATCGAGTCCAATGTCAGGCTCTGTGCTTAGTGGTGAGTCTGCTTGAGGATTCTCTCTCCCTCTCCCTCTGCCCCTCCCCATGCTCTCTCTCTCTCTCTCAAATAAATAAATAAATCTTTAAAAAAAAAACAATGTTGATAGTATGTACATTTGATATGATGTGATGAAAATAACATTTTGTATCTGTGATCTTATTCCCCAAAACCCATTACCCCAGTCTAATTATGAGAAAAATACCAGGGCGCCTGGGTGGCTCAGTTGGTTAAGCGACTGCCTTCGGCTCAGGTCATGATCCCAGGGTCCTGGGATCGAGTCCCACATCGTGCTCCCGGCTCAGCAGGAAGCCTGCTTCTCCCTCTCCCACTCCCCCTGCTTGTGTTCCTGCTCTCGCTGTCTCTGTCTCTGTCAAATAAATAAATAAAATCTTTAAAAAAAAAATACCAGATAAATTCCACTAGAAGGCCATTCTACAAAATACCTGACCAATAGTACTGACCAAAATTGTCAAGGTCATCAAAAACAGGGAAAGTCTAAGAAACTGTCACAGCCAAGAGAAGCCTGAGGAGACATGACTACTAAGTTAATGTGGTATTCTAGATGGGAT
The DNA here is from genome assembly GCF_002201575.2 of Neomonachus schauinslandi. Taxonomy (NCBI): domain Eukaryota; kingdom Metazoa; phylum Chordata; class Mammalia; order Carnivora; family Phocidae; genus Neomonachus; species Neomonachus schauinslandi. The sequence goes on along the minus strand of NC_058405.1, from coordinate 59,331,207 downwards.
CCTGGAACAGAAAAAAGGACATTAGATAAAAACTAAGGAAATCTGAATAAAGTATAGATGTTAGTTAATAATAATGTATCAATTTTGATTCATTAAATGTAACAAATGTACAGTACTAATGTGAGATGTTAGTTATGGGGCAAACTAGATGGGGAATATGTGGGAACTCTGTACTATCTTTGTAATTTTTCTTTAAATCTAAACTGCCTAAAAATAAAGGCTTTTTTTTTTAAATTTATTAAGAAGAAAAAACAAGCAAGAATAATAGAAGAGATTTCCGAGGGTCACCTGGAGGGCTCAGTCAGTTAAGCATCTGACTCTTGATTTCAGCTTAGGTCATGATCTCAGTCAGGGTCACGGGATTGAGCCTGGTGTCAGGCTTCGTGCTCAGCGGGGAGTCTGCTTCTCTCTCTCTGCCCCTCCCCCTGCTCCTGCTTTCTCTGTCTCTCTCTGAAAGAAAGAAAGGAAGGAGGGAAGGAAGGAGGGAAGGAAGGAAGGAAGGAAGGAAAGAAAGAAAGAAAGAAAGAAAGAAAGAAAGAAAGAAAGAAAGAA
>NC_058405.1:59330489-59330645 GCF_002201575.2 Neomonachus schauinslandi | reverse complement strand
GAAAGAAAGAAAGAAAGAAAGAAAGAAAGAAAGAAAGAAAGAAAGAAAGAAAGAAAGAAAAAGAAAGAAAAGAAAGGAAGAAAGGAAGAAAGGAAGGAAGGAAGGAAGGAAGAAAGAAAGAAAGAAAGAAAGAAAGAAAGAAAGAAAGAAAGAAAG